>NC_056738.1:57496496-57658094 GCF_019279795.1 Protopterus annectens
CTCGCAAAAGCCCTCGATACAATACCCCACTTGGGCATTACAGATAAGCTCACCAGCTTAAATATAAACCCCTATGTCACTAGATGGGTTGCAAACTGGCTCAAGGACAGAACCCACATGGTTAGAATTGCTGGAGCCATGTCAGACTCCAAACCAGTTACAAGTGGCATCCCACAAGGCTCAGTCCTGGGACCTCTTGTTCGGTATATATTTCTCGGAGGTACAGGCCAACACGGAAGGACTGTGGCTGACTAAGTTCACAGATGACTGCAAACTGGGCACCATAATCGACTCTCCAGCCGACACAAGCATCCTCCAAAAGGGCCTCATAGAAACAGACATCTGGTGCCAGAGCCATGGCCTCAAGCTAAACGCCAAAAAGTGTATAGTCATCCCCTTTGGCAAAAACAAAGTGCCCACAAATTACCACATAGGTGGTAATCCATTAAGTACATAAGAAGTAATTAGGGACCTGGGGACTCGTTGATAGCAATCTCTCATTTGACAACCACGTGGCCAAAGTGGTTAGAAAAACATTTTATATAGCCCACCTAATCATGAAGGGATTCACATCTAGATCAGGGGAGGTCATCGTACATCTTTACTCATCAGGCCCATAATTGAGTACAATGCCCCTTTTGGGATGTACCTTACCAGACACCTGCAGCAACTGGAAAGATCCCAAAAGTACCTCACCAAGAGGATCATAGGGCTCAAACAGATGCCATATGCTGCCCGGTTAAAGAAACTCCAGCTCTGCTCAGTGGCATACCGCCTGCTCAGAGGCGATCTGTGCCTGACGTATAAAGCCATGTCCAACCCGGAATTAATGGACATGCTGCACCTCAGAAAATCCAAATCCCATCGAGCTGCGCACTCGAGAGACTTGAACCTCAGCACTGAAATAAATAGGACATGCTGGAGGGACAGATTCATAACCCATAATCCCTTCACTCTGGAATAAAATCCCAGTCCAGGTTATGCAGAGTCCCTCATTGACTCTCTTCAAGAGGAATCTTGATGAGTGGATGGGAGATCGTAGGTTTACCCCGGGTATCACTTCTGTGTCACTGTTAGACAGAGACACAGTATACTAACCTCAAAAAAGGGCATAGCAAAATTAATTTAAAATGGGTTGCGAAAGCCAAACACACTCTGGCTAGGCTTATAAATGCCCTAGGGCAGGTAGCCTAGTATGAACCTATGAACCTATGAACCTATATGTTTGTGTCACCATAATCATTTTCTGCATCACTAACACAGTCTTAACTGAACAGACCATTCAAGAACTAAAAGAAAATATATCTAACCCTCCTTATACCTGCAGATCACAATTTATCAATACTGCAACAACATTTCCATCCTTACCTCTACATAAAACATTCCAGTATATCCAGTTCTATTTCAAAAATATCAGCAATATCAAAGTGGAAGACCTACTGGAAATCATTGATTGCAGGTAAAAAAACATGTAACATTATCCATTCCCATATTCTGCAACTTGGATTTCACATCCCAGGGAAACCACAAACATACATCTGCAACCTAATAATGACACGAATAATCACTACCTGGCAGCATTAAGCATGTAGTTTTGTACCACATGCAATGGATACATCTGTATGAACTAATATTGGAAAAATAATTTATTAACCAAATACAAGACACAAGTGTAGAACCAAAAGAATAACAGTAGTAACCAACACCACAATGCACTTTTCTCCTTGTGAGGATGCAAAAGAATAGATATCCAGCTGAGGGTAATGTGCAAAAATTATGAGTTTAATATAAACCTGCAAATAATTGACAGACAAAAAACATCCAGTTAGTTAAGTGCTTTCATCCCAGTATCATCATGGACTTCCTCAGAACTAATTCAAAGGCCCACCAGATATGAACTTATATTAATTACCTAGGCTACAATTAAAGAGACAAGTACCTAAAGTGATTACCGAACATAAAAGAAACTATCATTGTTTAACCAATATCATAGTTCATTTAAAAACATTTCTCTTAATCAATTCACATTTTCACGATATGTTACAAACAAGTAATATTAAATATTGGGGAATTTAATAACGCCTACACATTTTTTTTTATGCAGGCATAACACTGCGCTGCTTACATGGATGCGAACATTTTGAGATTCAGTAAGCACTGCTGACTGGCACGCATGCACGCGCAAACACGAAAACTTCTGTGGCGTGCAAATGGCCTCATAAACGGGGGAATCTCATGCAAATGAGGCAGGTAGAGCAATCCAACATGCAGAGAGGTATTTGTTCAAACCCCGTGTCAGTGTTCATAGTGTACGTGGAAAAATTCTGTGTACAGGAATGCAGACAGACCAAAGGGGGGTGTAAAACTGTAGATATATGGACAGTAATCCCCTGAAAATGTAATACCATGCATGCATACAAGTGGAACTATTATCCTGTATGTTGGAAAATTAAAGGAAATAAGTTACTTTTTTTTTTAATAATCTCGGCATGTTTGTGCAGCATGCTATAATGAACAAACAAGCTTTATAGAAAAAAAAATGAAGAAAATAAAGAAATTAATATTATGTGACAGCACCTTGCATGCATTCCCTACAATGGTGCATTGCTGCTGTTGGTAACATGGTATGGCTGTGAACCGTGTAGTTTCCAGGCTGTGAGCATGGATATGTATGCCAATGAGGTGGAGTTACTGAACAGCAGAAAAGAGCAATTGTGTCCACATATCCACTTTGTGCAGGCTTAGACCCATATTGATGTTTACACAAGATGTAGCTGACATTGGAGGAGTGTGTCCACAGACTTCTAAGCTCTTTTAAGCTTCAGTGTGTGTGTTTGCATGGTACACCACCTTGCTGAGCATGTCTCAAAACCAGATGTATGCAATTAGAAGTTTTTACTTGTTTAACCTATGCAGCGTGCCGTGGAGCTGTGCAGGGCCATTAACTGATGTTCATTATATTGTAGGCAGGTGGAATACATCATAGTTAGCCAATCACACATTTTGCACCTACAGCAGAGCTGTATAAAGTATGCATACACCCTACAGTGTGATTTCCCCCAATTTTCTGCACCATTGGAGTACAGACTTGCAAATTTTATCTGAGATAATGCAGGGGCTGCTGCATGTCTGCTGCAGCTGTATGTGCTAGACGCTGAAGTCATTGCTGCTGGTGCTGCTGACAATAGGCCTAGACAGAGAAGGAGAAGACTGTTCAGGCCCAGGGTAACCTTCCAGGAGCTACATTAGCTGGAGATTCTAGAACACTACAGGCTGGACAGAGACATACTACAGGAACTCACTGAGCTCTGCCACCATCAACTCAGACCCAGAGCCAACAGAGGGGAACCCATCCCAGTGGAAACAAAGGTATGTGTAGCCCATGGGATACTAGCTACAGGTGCTTTCCAAAGACCAACTGGTGACATGATGTGGGGGGGGGGTTCTCACAGGCATCTGCATCCAGAGTACTACACCAATTCCTGGATGCCATGCTACCACATGCCAGTGAGCACATTTCTTTTCCCCTCACCGCTGAGGTGATGGACAGCAATATGCAACACTTCTACCATGTAGCACACTACCCTGAAGTATTGAGTGCCATAGATTGCACTCATGTACACATCAAGGCACCACCCAATGAGGAGGGTAGAATCTACATCAACAGCAAGGGGTACCACTCCATCAACTCCCAGGTTATGTGTAATGCCCAGGGGATTATCTTGAATGTTTGTGCTGGCAGCCCTGGCAGTTATCATGACTCCCATATCTGGCATGCATCACAGCTATACCAAATGTTTGCTAGGGGGGACATCCCACACAGCCATTTACTGAGGGGGGGGTGCTGGCTACGTCCTGGAACCATGGATGATAACACCCATCAGAAATGCACTCAAACCCACAGAAGAATTCCATTGTAAGGCACGCGCACAAACTAGGAACATAATAGAGTGTGTGTGTTTGGGCTTCTGAAGTCACAGTTCCTTTTACCTAGATATATCTGTTGGAGCCCTAAAGTACTCTCCAGCCACATGTGCACATAAGTTCACAGTATGTGTGATGCTATACAATATGATCCTGTGTTAACAGCTGCAGCAGGATCAGTATATATAGATATATATATATATATATATATATATATATATATATACATATATATATATATATATATATATATATATATATATATATATATATATACATCACAGTCTCACACACATATATTTACACACACACACACACACACACACACACACACACACACACACACACACACACACACACACACACACACACACACACACACATATCATACACACATACCTATGTTTATATATACATCCTTGTTATATACATAAATATGTGTGTGGATGTCTGTATTGCCATACATACCCTAATAATGGTGAGTAAAACTGCACTATCATGCATCTATAATGTTGCTCAAAGGATCCAAAGTAAGGGCTCAACACTACATAATGCAGTTACCTAAAAAAACCCTGTGCCTGCTGAATGTCACCACACATAATGTGGTGTAATGTATAATGTTGCTTATGTACACATGGGCAGGGCACATTGTTCCTGCCCACAGGCTTGCCCATCCAAGTACAGACAGCCACATATGGCCATACAGGTTACAGTAGACACATAGTTAGGATAAATAACAGTTATCTGAATACTAAGATACTAGATGCAGATGACAGTACAAAACAATAGCACTCTGCAAGCCACAGATGTGGCTCAACACAAGCCTAGTTTGTTTAATCTACAAGTAGTTTGCCTGCAATTATATATGAAACAGACATTAGCAGTGGTGCCTGCGATAGTTACTGTGATCTCTTGCATGCAAGAGACTAGATAGGTAGGGGTTCTAATCTCACTCCAGGCCACTTGGTGTGTGCATGTGTGCGTATGCATGTGTCCCCCTACAAAACAACTGAGAATCCCTCATTGGCTATCAAATACAATAGGTATGCATATTTGACCCTGTACGTTGCTGCTGGCTTCTTAACTGTCCTCTTCTTCAAGGCCTGAACACTACCAGCTACCATTGTAATGTCGGAGTTATGCTATGGCATGTAAAATAAGAACTGTGATCTATAGTATGTAAGACTAGATAGGGAGGAGTTCTAATCTCATTCCAAGCCACTTGGTATGTGTGTCCATATGACATAAATATGATCACCTCAGTAACTTAGAAAGCGGTAGGGTTTTGTAGTATTTTATTTGTAGCAGCTAATATGGGCCTCCAAATGCCTGACCACAACTAGGCTTGCTGATGTCATCAAGCTTAATATATCCTAAAGTGATAGTAATAGCAGACATGAGGTGTGTTGTGTGCATCACGTACTGTGATCTGTCATGTGTACCATTAGATAGCTAAGTGTTCTGTTCTATATACAGCCATCTTGCTCTCTGTGTGTATCTTGCCATGTCCTGTAAGCAGTAAATGGAAGTGGCGCTATCCTCAGTGTAGCCAGGTTTGTGTGTGTAGCTGTTAGAGCATTTTCCATCAGCTTATGGAACCATAGAATGTTTGAACTTCACTAGCATAATCACCGTGCAGCCCTCACCATCCTAGACAACCCTTATTTACATGATCAGCACATATTGCCCCAATCCAAAGTGGGACACAGGCAGAAGCCCTGTGGTGAAATGACGGTCACCCAGCCAATCATACAGATGGCGTGTAATGAGGTGCACTGAGGTGCTTTCTTTACCATTAGACAGGGTTCTGTTTCAAAGGTGTGTTAAAGTCTGCTAGACAGATCACTCCCATCAACATGTATTACTTACGTCACAAACTAGGTTAATGTCCTTAGAGTGAGCAATCCATTTACCATGCCACCTACAGATATGCAACATTTACAATCAAGCAAGGTCATACATTGAATCATATGCAAGGCACAGATCACCTCTGAGTAGTCTATATGCCACAGGCTACAATGACACTGATTTCAGATGATTCCCATTGAACAGATACTGAAGGTGTGAAGTTCCCTTGTGAGGAACCGTGCTGTTGTGTGCAATTGCTAGTAGTGCTTGGAAAGGTACATTACCAAATGGCCATTGCACTCAAATATTTGCATGCTGGGGGAAGTGTACATGGAGGTTATGAATATGCCAATTATGGCTGACTGTGTCTTCAGTTATGACATATGATTCCAGTCATACCACTGGGGAGACATGGTGATCTCAGGCAAATTAGGTGTAAACCTGTGTGGCCAGGCCTGTATGCCCAGTTCTATTACCAATGAGTATCTACATCACATGTTGTGACTGATGTGCTACTTACCAGATACATAGGTGTTAGTGACGGAAATTATACTACATATATATTTAAATGGATTATTTGCCCATTAGTATGTCAACAGGCATTTGTTCATCAATACCCTCTTTCAGGATATTGACATAACTAACAGACTGTGTGAGACAGTTTGCAAGCATCAGCCAACATTGTTAGCCACAGACATTCAGTATTTGCTTGTATCATGGTTAAATGGATTCCAAGCAGTAGAGGACCTAGAAGAGAGCCCTGTTAAACACTGCTGCTTACAGATCAGCTATTTGAGGTGGATGTCCTTATGTTGAGTATGTATGCCATTAATGGGCCACTTAGTATTCCCTACAATGACATTACCATAGATGCCTAAGTGGGTGCTTTTGTCAATGATGCCTGAGTGAGGGATATAGTTAGATGGCTTGGCTAAGTCCAGGGGGGTGTATGCCCTGATGTTCCCTCACCCAGGTCCTTGGTAACTGTCTCAGACATGTCCACCATGTTTAACAGTCATGATCTCCCTGTCAACATCCCAAGCTGTGTACAGTCAGCTATGTGTAGATCACATATATGTTTGTTGATCAGTTCCATGATGATTTACCCTGTGGACATACAGATATGGATACTTAGGCAAAGTGGTCTATAGTTATGGTGGTCAGTGGATGCACCACTTCTGTGCAAGGGTTTAACAGTTGCTGTTATCCAGTCAGCTGGGGTGCAGCCAGTGGTTTCAGTATGATTGCAAGGTGTTCCCAATGGTGTCAGTAATCCTTGTCAGATTCCATGTAGGAAGCAGCCTGGGATTTTAGCATGTCCAATAGATGCTGTGTACCCCCCATAGAGAGGCCATTTATGACCTGCTCTATGGATTATGGAAGGTATGGGACAGGTTGTTTTAATGTCATATGGCACATGTAGTGGGGACAGGTAAGTGAATCTGACATAGAACCTGTGGGACTACAGGTTAGCTATGAGTACAGACTCATTATATGTGGTATCATTACATATGAGCTCACCAACAATCTGGGCCTGTCCTCAGCGGTTACACAAGTAACTTCAGTGTGCGTTGTAGTTCTTCTTTGTGTGGGTGGCTAATTTTGTCACTTACTATATCCACAGAATGTCACAACAACAAAACTATGTGCTTGTTTTAGCTAAGGAGGTTGTGCCTCCATTTTAATGGTTACCCTCACCCCAACTGTCACAATGCAGTGTCCACCTTCTGTACAGCCTGCTAATGGCAGTTGTCCACCAGATGGGTTTGCTGTGCCATGATGAGCCCATGTTCTTCCTGTCAGGTACAGCCAAATCCATGCAGTTGTACTGCTGCTTGCATAAGGCATGGGTGTAGAGCTCTGCATACTTGCCTGTCCCATCTGATGGGGGAGTTCCAACCAAGCAATGTAAACCATCTAACAGGAGGTAATAAATTGCTTTGTTGAAATATATGTCTGTATTTTCTGCAAGGGGTTTAGTTCTGATAGTTTTAATGAGACTGATCTGTGGTCAGATTCCACCAGGGAGGACCTCACAGTGGGGCTCTGTAGTGGTCACCCATATTGGTAAACGCATGATGCAATGCATTGGGTACTCTTGTAGGGATGTCATGACACTGCTCCAGGGCACTGTAATTAAGGCTGTAGACCAACCTTTGGGCATTTGAGCTTCAGCTTGACTAAGCAACACAGTTGGTGGTCACTTAATGCCACCCTAAACCACGGTGTAATGCTATATCTTGATAGACACAAGTGCATCCAAATAAGCAAAATGGTTGTCTGGATTTATGGAGCTGTTCAGTTAGCTGGCAATTGCTTGATTATGTGCCCTTCCAGTAGTGAATGACACCTGCAGTGTCTCTAGGAAATCACACAGTGTTTCACAAAATCTGGATGTCTATATATCCTTAATGAATATATATACAGCACCTGCATAATCTTGTGCACTGTCATTTTGAGGTCTGAACATGTGGAAGGATACATAGTCTGGTATGGATGTGGTGCTGTCTACAGCCATGAAACCAGATGTCCTTGACTGCACACATCTGCAAATTCCAACGTGGGGACTCCTTCCCACAGAGTGGGGTTTAGTGTTGCCATTCCCTGCGTGTAGCAGCATAATCATGATGTATGAAGATGGTGTTCTCATTGGAAAGTTTTCCCTCCAGACAGTGCATATAAGATGCACTGTAGAGGTGTCAGCAGCCTTGAACAGTACTCTGAATCACATGGGTGAGAGATGAAAACCATCACAAGCAAAGCATTGATGTTTGTTAAGGAAGGCATCCCAGGCAGACATGTAGTAGATCCCTTTACAATGACACCACACACTAAGGCAATTATTGACTTCCATCAATTTCCGTGTGTATGAATCCATCATCCTAGGTGAGGGTCAGCTGCAGCTGAAAGCTATGCACATATCCACAAAAGATACATACTGTGTACATTCAGTCATGTGTCTGCATACGGTCCAGTAAAGTATGTCCCTAGTTGTACACACCTGCAGGAACTATGATGTCAACATTATGTTAACTCATATTCCACTCATATTCCTTGATTTGCGGCAATGTGTGGTATGGTATATTGTATCAACCCACAGACAGCTAACTGTGGTCTTTCCCATATGTATCCTGTTGACAAAGACATCAATGTGACTCACAATGTAATCACCTATGAATAAAAGGTGTGATTTTCTGTTTTGCTTCAAGTGTTTGACCAGTGAGAGAGTGGTGCATGCACTATTATTTGTATTGCACTCTCCAGAGGGAATGTGTATGATAAGGAGCTAAACACATGCAGGTGTGTATGATCTGGGTGTAGGTGGTGCAGGAAATGAACTGTGCATGTTGGCAAAATGTTCATTGCCATATGTAATGACTGGTGTTAGAAACATCATGGAATCAAGGTTTGAAATGCAGTCACATCTGTCATACATTGTGTTTGTGTGTCATAGGAGTACAGAGGTGGGGACACGTTCCACATCTCATCAGCAGGTCCTTCAAAGTTAGGGTCATGCTGCCACACCCTTGGGGTTGACAGACTGACATACAGTGTTTGTAGGCACTCCTTACAGTGAAGATATGGAAGCCTGTGCATGCATAGAAGACTTGTTCAACTTTGCTGACATTAAGTTGGCCTTGCAACTGTATGATGCCTGTCAAGCAACCAGACAGCACACTGTTGTTGTGTGACATGATGTGGGAACACAGACATGTGTTTCAGGTACATAACAAAATATGGATGTCTATCTATCCTTAATGAATATATATAAGCCACCTGCATAACCTTGCACACTGTCATTTTGAGGTCTGAACATGAGGAATGTAGTATGACATGCCTGGGACATGTGACAGATGGACACACTTTTGCTAAAGGTGGCCAGTCTGCTGCAGTAGGCCTCACAGCCATGTCATGCAATATCCACCATTAATCTTTTGAAGGGCAGAATGCATGACTTGCTGTGAAATTGTCATCTACAATGGATCACCACCACTGTGCTGCTTGTTTCAGCAAACCTGGACATCTATGTCACTGGACATTGTACATTATATTGTAACACTGCAGCAGTGCTCCTACTCATCATCTTGTCGGTTCCCTAATGATATACCACCAGCCCTGGAACAGAAGGCATAATACATACAAAAGTCAACTGAGTTCCCAGGTTGCTAATCAAGGCAGCTACCTGGTGAAGGGTATGTGAAGCCTACAGAGCCTTACATGATGTGGGGCAACTGTGTGGAGAAACACAGTTCTCATCATGAGCTTTGTAGTGACGTTTTGTGTGTGATGACAGAAAATGCATTAGAGCATGGTATCCTATGTGAGAGTGGTTTTGGTGAGACCAGCATTAGTAGTTGCCAGGCACCAGCAATTCCATTGACTCCCCTGCTTTCCACAGTCCTCACAAGGTAATTGTGTCCTTCCAGTAAACACCACTTGGGTAGTGTCCAACTGCAGAATACCTGTGTAAAACCCCCACCTTATCTTCACAGGGTGTATATATATATATATATATATATATATATATATATATATATATATATATAACATTTCCCAAACTTGTTTGTCTGTGCTCTGTATAGACACCTTGGATGACTGTCTTTTTGGAACATGGTGAAAGTAAGTGCAATACATAGTAGTGCCAAGCAGTGTCCCCAGATCTCTGAGTCATGTGATATGAAATGCTATGAAGGAAGTTAGCATGGATATGAGCAGTAACAATGTCATGCACCTACTGACACTGGACCAAACGCAGTTTGTTTTGCTTAAGACCAGATCATGCCGACCTTCCCTAACTGATGGACACCATTGAGTGCTACACTATGCAATTGATTATGGGAATATGGCTCACTCCACCTACCATGGCTTGACAAGGTGTTTGAAAATATTAGGCCAGCAGACCTTGCTGGAAACTGTGTAGGTTATTTGCAGAGTGGTATGTCAGCTGGTGTATAGGCTAGTGTCTGATAGTTATAATCTGGAAAGATAGCATTGGGTAGACCTATGCTACAATGATGCCAGTCACAGTGGATTTCCCCCAGACATCATTAATGGAGCACCCCCTTCTAGCCATTCCCTTCCCTGCAGTGATGGCTACTGTCAGTGACCTTTGACTGACTACATTAGCAGGAGATTGCCTATTAGGAGCTATTATTGAATCCCACACAGAAACAACAGTTATCCAGGATGGCATGAGACACACATTCAGTTGTTGCCAGTGACACTGACAAATAATAAATTCCAGTGACTGCACAATAGTTTCCTTTGGGAAGATATCCACCCCAGAAAATACAGTAGTGCCTGCTCACTGCACACAGTTGAGCCATTACTCATGGAGTTATGGACAAAAAGTGTAATGTAGCCTTTGACTTTCACTGGTCAGTAATGTGGGGATCCATTCAGTTTTGTACAATCTAAACAGAAAGGTGTGGGATGTAAATCCTAGACTGTCATTGTTATAGTGAATTTGGCACTTATCACACCTATCAGTGAGGGCAATGGCATATTTGCTATGTCACTACCACAGGTATATCTTACAACTGTAACAGCCACACAGGTTCCGTGGTAAACTAATACACATTGTAGATAACATGACCTATGCGGTTTGTGTCAAGACTGTACATGTGTGGTCTGTGTCTTACATGCTTTACAGGGAGGTGTCAAATCCCACTGTGTACCTCCCACATATCCAAAGCAGGACTAACACATGTATTACCTGTTGGACACACCTACACCATCACTGTGGTATAAATAGTACATGCTGGAGAGACAGGTATGTAACACAGACACTACACCATATATGTAACAGGCTCCTCATGCTAGTGAAGCACACATCTGTTGTAACACTCATCACATGCAAGTTATACAATGGGATGCAGAACAAGACAATCATAACTGGTGTAGGACAAAAGTTTGTAATGGACACAGGAAATTTATAGATGGATCATATCCATCACCACAGTTTGTAGATGTGTTATCTCTCAAAACCCTGGTAACACTTATCAAGAGTATCAGATCTTTTCATAGATTAGGGATGCATGAAAAGGCTGAATGCCACCATTGTCTTTGTTAGTCTGTTATACACATATGAAACTATGGAGCCATGCACCTATAGTGCTGTACCTTGCTGAAGACATATTTCTTCTGTGCTGACATTCCATTATGTGCTGTGACATCTATGAGTTTATTGCCACTGTGTATCCATGGGTGTCCCTTACAAACTCCTGAAACTGAAACATAAACAGTTCCATGATACACCTTTCATTGTGTAAGTATACAGCCATTACAACATCACACAACATCAGGTACACAAAATAATAATTACTCATTACAAACGTGAGTATACAGTATCTGTCAGTGACCAGTACAAGTGGTATGGCAAAGCAACACTGCATTACACAAGTACATATTAATTTATATAGTCACCCTGTGCATCAGACACATAGCTTCATTTCCTTGCATCGATGATGAGGATGACAGGGATGTGGCACTGGTATCATCACATGCACAGAGTGTTGTGTAGGGATGCAGGAGGCCTAGGCTGAGCTAGGTTGAAAGTATGTGCATGTGTCAGGAAGGGAAGCAGGCAAGATGGACCATGGAAATGCTTCTGCAAGTGACCTGAATTTGACAGTGGTGTGTGAGTGTGTGAATGAAAACAGTCAAGCTTAGTGACAGCCCTACATATGTGTATGTTGGACAACTTTGAACTGTGCATGATAGAGCTGACAGTTCACCATCTCCACCCCTGAACATGGTAACTAGCTCTGCCAGGATTTGCATTGGACCTACATGCCCAAGGTCAGATGCAGTGCTAGTGCCTGATGATGACTGCTGTCTACTGGGACAGTGTCCTCCACAGGAATGCCTAGGACCATGACCCTATGGCCTGCCTTTCTTGGTGTGGACAGCACACTCTTCTCTGGACCACTGGATGTACTGCCATTATGCCAGCATGATTGTGCATGGTCATGTGGACTCTCAGCAGAAGGGGTTGCTGACCTATGTCCTTGAGTCCAATGCTCAACTCCAGCTAGACATTCCATCACAGACAAGGTGTGTTCCAAGATTGATATTCTATGATCTGTCTCAGACCACCTTCTTTCCACTGCATCAGTGAACTGATCTAGGGGGCCAATAATGTGGTGGAGTCACAAATGGATGTCAGACTGTGCTGCATCCATAACCCTGAGTACATGTCTGGAGTTCCTTTCAGAACATGCCTGTGCCTCCATGACAGCCCGAAACATATGACGAGTGACTCGTGATGTGATATGTGCAACAGGTGGTGGAAGGATAGCGGTCCTCCTACAAGCACCCTTGTCAATCCACCTGTGTGGAACCTTGCCAGCTCTCTGGCTATGGCCAATGTCTATATTCACTGAAGCCATAGTTGCCACACTTTCCTGTTCAATGTCCCTACCCTCTGACTGTCCAATATCTGTGGTCTGCAGGGACTAGGTATGTGTAGGCATACTGACTGTGTGCGGTGACAATAAAGGCAGAAGAGGGATGTCAACATCTGGGACAGATTCAGCCCCTGAAACCCCCACCTATGCCTACTCTAGCCATCATCATCATCAAAGTCAGAAGAGACACTGACATCAGGTTGTGTAGGGGACAGAGACCAACCCCCCCCAGTCACCTGTGATAAGAAAGGGAAAAGCAGTAAATTAATACTTGCACTATTATGCTCTGCAGTACTATACTGCAATATAAGTAAAGCTCTATATACACTGTTGTCACGATTAGAGATCTGTTTAAAGCTCAACATCACATAGTAGAACATGAGGACATTACCTTTTCCACATACAGCTGTAGTTACTTGTAAATAAAAGCTTTTCACAAAGCAATCTCATCAGCAACAATGAGATACACTGTTGGCATTTGTGAAGACTCTGCACAGTTGACACATATGTCAATTTGTAATATCCTGACATTACTGTCACATCTATCAGTGTGGTCACACAAACAAGGCATAGGTAGGAATCTAACGTGTGTACAGTCAACAAATATCTGTATAGTTGGCAATCATGCTGACAGTACAGCAATCCAGGCAGCTGGCCTAGGATGACATTTTAGGCACATTGCTGTGAGTCTACATCTGTAACAAAACAGTTCTGTGCTTACCAGGAGCAAGACCATGGCCTTGTCCAATTACTGATGAACCTGTGAAACGTTGAGGGAGAGGTAATGTCAATACCACCACATGTTGCACAATCTTCATATATCTCACATTTACAGTAGCTACTGTGTTAATTGTTATGTTGGTCAAAATCAGTGCAAGATGTTCTAACTGCAGCTAAAACTGTCTCCCCCCAAAGAACAAAGACTTGACACCCACACACCCTGACACACTGAATGCTACAGTATTCCAATGCTGATCAAACTTACCTGCATGCTCCTCTGCCATGGAAACTGTGGCATCCATATCCACAATGTAAGGTGTGATGGATGCTTGGGAGCTGTCATGTGTTCCTAGGTTCACCAAGAATTCCTCAGTGTCTAAGACTGGTTGTTCTGCTGCAGGCCTTCCACAGGTGAAACCACGATTCTGTGTGCAATATTAATCATGTCTGTTGCACGGTGTCGAACATGCTCATATGTCCTACTCTGATGACCTATGGCCTTCATGTCACAGACAAGGTCAGCCCACATTACTGCCTGCTGTTCTCTGTTTTGCTCCCCCCTGGACAGTAGGAGTTTGTGGTATTGACAGAGCTCTTCCAGTATTATATCATTCTCTGCATATGTAAAAGGCGAACATCCTCTGGGATACGTTTCCTGAAAGACAGCAAAATGGGAGCACATGTCAGGATCACATACGTGGAAGTACACTATGTAGAGATACTGTAAGAAAAGAATGTCTGGGAGTATCTTCTGCCTGATCACACCTGACATATTCCACAGTGTGCAAACATACCAAGTGTGTGGATACAACTAATATACTAGTGATAATCAGCTATTGCCTTATGTGCCACAACAGATACTGCTGTATGATCATACACCTGACATTGGAGTCCATTGTAGTGTGTCTTCTAAGGGCAACTCCCCCTGATAATATGTCAAAACAACAGTGCCAAACAAATAATAGTGTGCTATTATAACCACTATAAAGGAACAGTCTCACAACACCAGTGTGTCACATTGACAGAAAACATTCCACTCGATGTATTGTACATCTTTTGTAGGTGTAACAAATCTGGAGATCAATGACATGGCATTATCACAGTTCTAAGAATGGCTTAATGTTGTAATCCCCATTCCCCCTAAGTATATCCACACACATGTATCATATTGTAAACAAAAGGGTTACATACCCAATGGAGTACAATACTCCTCTATTGATATGTGCAGACATATAATGTTTTGGTAATGCATTTACTGTGTGAAGAAAATTGCATACAGACTAGTTCCCCATAGCCAGCTGTTTGCCTTTTTAACATGCTTCTTATTACCAGGTGATTGCCAACACATCTGATTTGCACTATCAAACGCCAATGACATGCAACCACTGAACAAGGTATAAGGCCTTCATGTAGATTAGAATCCCTTTCTGATATGGTGTGCTGGGCATTACTGGGGTCAAGAGACTACATCATCACAGAGGGATGGTTTGTAGCAGCTACTTTTACATACAGATGTGTGTGCTACAGGCTGCAATATGCATGGGCAGACAGTGTGAACACTTTGGAGGACAGCAAGCTGTATGAGTAACTGTGGGAGCTGTGTCAGCCTTGTTGTAGAGGCAGAGCCAGAGTGAGAGTACCCATTCCACTCAAATTAAGGCATGTGTTTAAGGTAAGTACCTTAGACAATGATATCACTAAGTACTAGGCAACATGTTTGTTGTGTCCTTGAGCAACATAGGGGGTAAATATAACATTAAATCAACCATTTGGGCAACTGTCAGGCTATGTGTTACAGTCTGGCACTCATCTGGAAAGTGTATGCTGGCAGTCCTTGCTACTAGCAGGGGCTTCATATGTGTATATTAGTTGTGCAGCTGTGTTAATCTGTAATGTGATTATGAAAGGATTGTGTGCTGCACTCTGATATTAGTGGCCTCATTTGCATTACCTAAGTTAAAATCTTCTGTGAATGCATATTAATGCATGACCTGACACTGTATGCACTTATAGTGCTGCTATAGGGATATGTGAAGTGTGTTCATATCTGCAAGCCTGTGACTTTTATCAGTAAGAAGCAGACATTTTATTTGGAATGCATTGTATGGATAAAGTGTGCATGACTCAGTCATTAATTGCTGGCTTCACAATAATGTAATTTAAATGCTACACACCACAGGATTTGAGCCCAGGACTATGTGTGGCAAAACTTACTGTTTGCAAAGCATTTAACAGACTGAGTTATTGAGTCACTGTTGCAGGAGGCTTATTTGTCAAGATATAAGTGCATACATACACACTGTGACATACTTTTTTACATATATCATTAAGTACATGGTTTTATATGGATGTATTTCTCCACCAGTGTCTCAGATGAACATGTATGTTGCCATTATGTTTTAGCAGATGTATTTCTAAATGGCGATGATAAATGTGCACATTTACCTGATATTAGAGACCTCACCTACATCCATTATTCCATGTCTGGCTTTCTGCTGGTGTACTCTTGCACAAGACTCCAACTTGCACTCCCATTATTTCCATTACTCTTTAAGCAAGTTTGCACAATGTGGCGCAATGTGCAGCTCCCCTTCAACATGCTTAATGACTGGAACTTGCAGTTACTATATTTTGCTTAAACCACCTGTTTTAATTAACAGCTGTGTGGTGTGGCATGTTAATGCAGTGGTCTGCAGGTGCAATGGTCTTGGGTTCGAAATAGAGGACAGGTGTTTATTTTGTACTTGTTTATTATCATTTAAAACACATATATCAATATAGCTCCATTTAGCTGAGCTTAGCAACACTGCATGACATGCATCACTCAGCATAGCACAAAAAATCTTTAAAGAAAAGGAAAATGGGGAGATAGGAAAGTGGTGAAATAGGGTGCAAGCAGGGGGAAAACCATAGTGAAAGTATGTAGGCATGTGTACGAAAGATGTAGGAAAGAACCATAGCTATCCATTTCTTGTACAGCAACAACTGTGCACTTTGACAAAATTTGTAGATGAATTTGGGCTCTCACACCCAGAGAGAGGGGTGAGGACAACAAAACTGGGTAGTCAAGCCAATTGGACCAAATTGGACATACATACTATGTATGGGACATTTTTTTTTTGGGACAGGTGCTCATTTTTAAGGTGAAAGTGGAATGTTAGGGAAGGGACATAGGTAAATGTGGGGGAGGTAAGTTGGGTAGGTGAAACTTTTACAGGCAGACAAGACAGCAGTCAGGGGTGGTGTGAGACACAAGAGGGGGTGAACACCTTGGATGGGGAGGGTGTTGTAGGATCGCAGTCTCAAGTGCCTCCACAAGGTAGCAGCATGACTCAACTCCCCACCCATGGGAGTGTTGACACTGCAGTAAAACAAATCCAACTCCAAGAATGCCAAATATTTTAATGCAAAGCTTTCAGATATAAATCCTTCTTCAGTGCTAATACATTCTTATATTACTACTCATTCTTTATAGAATGATACTAAAATCATGTGAACACAGCCAGCCAATAATCACATCAACACAATAAAAGTTTCTCAAACTAACTAATTTTTAAAGATATATTCTCCCTTATGGATGATTATTACTTCGCTCTCATCAGCTATATATACATAAAAATAAAACAGTGGGAATTCATTTATACATATTAAAAATCTACTTAGATATAAATACAACCCCCCGGTGGTGGCAGTGGTGGAGGCTGGGCTGTTGGGTGAACCTGCCCAACCAAGGTGGCCAGCATGCTCTCCATTTAGTGCAGGCAGTGTCCAAACTCATGGTACATAATCCTGTGCACCAAACCTGGCAGTTCATCATGGGTGTCAACTCCCCCTCCACCACTGCTCCCAGAGGGGAGACCAGCCTCAGCCTGTGAGACAGAACTACCTAATGCTGCAGGTAGTGCAGGGGCAGCAGAGGGAGCACCACCAGGCTGGATCTCAGACATGATGGGCCCTGGTGCCATGGCCAGAGGAGGCAAGCTAGGTGGATCACCTGTAACCAGCCTACCTTGTCGCGCTGTAGTAAATTAGTTATAACAATAGGTTAAGGTTAGTAATAACCAAACCAATGTTAGTATTAACATAATGGAACATAATATTGATTGATCCAAATACATATTAAGGTATATTATGTGGAACACAACATTAAGTAACATAACACTAAGTATGTTAACAGCAAGCCAGAATTAAATAACCTATAAGGCCAACATAACAGTTTAACAGAATATATTAATATTAAATCATAATAATAAATATTAATAACAAATTAAAGAAGATAAGGGGTGGGGCAAGAGAGAAAAACATACGATTAGTGATGTCGCAGATGATATTCCTACCAAGACTGCTAATACATACTTCTAGAGGTGTGCAGTGTCAGTTGTGAGTACAGTGACTGCAATTCTTCTATAGATGATGTAGAGCTTACATACCTCTCTAGCTGTTAGCATGGGGCAGTATGGGCCAAGCACTAACAGATGGCAGATACACAACTGCACGGAACTGTTTCAAATAATGTGCACATACATAACTACCAAGGTGTTCTGTAAATAGATTTGAAAATACATTGCAATCTAGCTAATCATTTGTCTGCTAGTTATGGACCAGACAGATTGGGCAGTTGTAATTACATTATAAAAAATAATGACAGTTGAGAGGTATGTTTGTGTACACTAAGTAGACTAGACAGCCGTCATGTCTTAATTGGCAGGCATGGGAGTAAAATCCAAAAGCTGTGACTGCAGGGAACATCTGCAAATGATGTAACAATTGATTGCAGTGACATTAGAACAAACATTTAATTAATACAGCCCTGCAGGAAGCAATTAGATACATTTAGTTATGAAACCACAATCCTGCTTTACACATAATTGGTATTGCTGCTAAGTATCTGTGAAGTATACACACATCCATCCATAAAGTGGGTTACCTTACCCATATACTTTGTTCTTGTAGTGGGGGAGGGGAAGAGCATTATGTGACTGAAAGTGGTGTGAAGACAGCCTTGAACTGTACTGTGTGTTATACAATACATTTATCAGGCAATTACTTTTGCATTCTACAGTTATTACAGTTTTACAGTTGACTGCAGCAACATTATAAAAGACATGCAATTAATACACCCCTAATGGAAGTAGACACATTTAATATGAAACCACAATCCTGATTTACACTTTATTGGTATTGCTGTTAAGTATTTGTGAAGTATACACACTATATCTGCCCATAAATTGTGCTACCTCACCCATATACTTTGTAGCAGGAAGAAACAAGAGCATTATGTGAGTGAAACTGGCATGAAGACAGCCTTGTCCCATACTGAGGGTTGTGCAATACATTTATCAGGCAATTACATTTGTATTCCACAGTTCTTGCAGTTTTATAGTTGACTGCAGCAACATTACAATAGCCATGCAATGCATACATCTCTACTGCAATTATGTTATGACACCACAATCCTGCTTTACACTTGTTGGTATTGCTCCTTAGATTCTGTGAATGATATCTGCCCAGAACATGAGCTACCTTACCCATATACATTGTTCCTGAATTATTTGATTTATTTCAGTGTTACAGCTGACTGCAGTGAAAGTAGAACACACATGCATTGAATAAAGTCCTACAGCAGTTAGTTGCACACAAGAGTTATCAAAGCACAATCCTGCTTTACACCTTACTGTTTACTGTTATTGGCATTGTTTATTGTGTATTGCACTACAGTTTTTATTGTTTATTGTTTATTGCACTACATTTATCATAAAATATCTGTATTTGCCACACTCACAGCACATCCTAGCCAGGCATCCGGCATAAAATTGCATATTGCGAGCCTGCTCAGCTGCAGCTTTTGGAAGAGAAGCACACAATTATGCATACCAGTTTTTCACAGATTCAGTTTGTATTTTAGCAAAGTAGTGGCAGAAATACTTACATATGTGTGGGACCTGCCCAGTCCTAGCCTCTTAGACCCAAGTGTCCAGGGTTCCCCTCTTCCGTCGCTTCAGGTTGTCATAGTAGTAATGACACTGCTCACCAGTGTTGAGGATACCAGTAACACTGCTAATATCCCTGGCTAACCAATCCCAGGCCTCAGCATTACATTCTAAGCCCTAGTAATTGCCCTGCAACATCCAGGGTTCATAGTTTTGGACCAGAAGTCCAACAAACACTATGGACTCCTGACACCCCACCTGCCATACCAACAGTTAGTGAGACTCCAACAAATGATTCAGAATTCCTGCCTATTGGCTTTAATCTAGGCTGTTTTCCCACCCTTACACAGCATACTGCACCATTCAAAAAAGTGCTGCATTGCTTTGAATAGCACAGAACAGCTTATCAGAGCTGAGCATCATGGAAACTTGCACAGCAGTGGTTTTAGTGAAGCTTAGCAACTTGCAAACAGTAGTAGCCATTAACCATGTTTAGGCAGGGTTTAGCACCGCATAGCTCTTGCAAATATAACAAATTTGTATTTAAATTAAGGAAAAAATTAACTTACATTACAAAAAGGTATGACTGTTAGGAACAAAAACCTAGGACCTACTAAGCTTTAGGCTGTGACTCTACCCATTTAGCTACTTAGATATTATGTAAACTGGTATATCTTCACATATATGACTAAGCTACCTGTTAATATTGCTAAGCACCATGCCACACAAACAGGCTTAAACATGCCAGAAATAGATACGTATTTACATCAGGTTTCTATTTTTAGATGTTTGGCAGGTGTCAGATGTGAATATGCAAGCACAGCTCGGCACTGCTACACTCCACACTGCTCAAATGGACATTAAAAAAATAATAATAAAAAACAGATATAATAATTTATTTCTTCTGCTTTCTATTTTCAGATGTCTGGCAGGTGTTAGCTGTGTATGTGTAAGTGTATCTCGCCACTTCTGGTCTCTGTGCCACATCATTAAAAAATAAAAAAAATTGAAAATTAAAGCACAAAATATTAATTCACACACATTTCAACACATTACAGGGATTCTTACCCTCTACATAACATCTGTCCAGGAATTCCCTGGACTATCCACAACCATAGGATAGCATCTACACATCTGCCTACACAGATTAAATATCCCTGTTACTATGCTCAGCCTCAGCAGCATGACATTATTAATATGCATAGGGCACTGCCAAGGGAAACCCAGGCCATGTACATGGGTGCATTCTATGTAGGTTTTACACAGAGCCTACATGGATTTTATTGAATCGTTGGGATTACCTTTTTAAAATTTATGTGATATTAAATTTAATTTATGTATTATGTAAGAAATAAGAAATAGCTGGAAAATGCACATTTCCTAGACTTTGACAAAAATTATTTTAAAAAAGTGGATGAAGGCTATAAAATATGTGTAAAAAATATATAAAACTATATTTTATAGCTCCATTCATTTACTACTGCAGATTAATTAAAAATGTGTAATAAATCACTACTTTGATTTTCCAAAAGGGTTCTAGAAATGTTCTAAAGCTTAGCCGATCTTAACAGTAACACAGGGGAAATTGAGATTTCAGCGCAAACTTCTACCCCCCTCCCCACCAAAAGGGCAAATATTTATCCCAGCAGAGTGCTGCCCCCCTGACATCTCAGATGCTCAGGTAAGAGCTGCCCTCTCCAAAGCAAAAAACACAGCATCAATGGGACCAGACGGTATCCCGGGCTGCTTCCTACATGAACTCCAAGAAGAGCTAAACCCAAACATAAAACTACTGTTCAGTCTTAGCCTTACTACAGGATATGTACCCAAAGAGTGGCGTACAGCAACAGTGGTCCCTCTCCACAAAGGTGGTGCATCAACGGATCCTGGAAACTATCGCCCCATAAGCCTGACTAGTTTAGTCTGCAAAGCTATGGAAAGGATCATCATGGACCTCATAAATAAAGATATTGGGGACCTACAGACACTGGATCCTACCCAGTTCGGCTTTGTTAAGGGCAGATCCTGCCTCTTAAACCTGGTTAATTTCTTTGAAACAGTCACTAAGGCCATTGACGAGGGGAAGGTGGTCCACACAGCCTACCTGGACCTCGCAAAAGCCTTCAGTACAATACCCCACTTGGGCATTATAGATAAGCTCACCAGCTTAAATATAAACCCCTATGTCACTAGATGGGTTGCAAACTGGCTCAAGGACAGAACCCACATGGTTAGAATTGCTGGAGCCATGTCAGACTCCAAACCAGTTACAAGTGGCATCCCACAAGGCTCAGTCCTGGGACCTCTCTTGTTCAGTATATATTTCTCAGAGGTACAGACACGGAAGGACTGTGGCTGACCATGTTCACAGATGACTGCAAACTGGGCACCATAATCGACTCTCCAGCCGACACAAGCATCCTCCAAAAGGGCCTCATAGAAACAGACAACTGGTGCCAGAGCCATGGCCTCAAGCTAAACGCCAAAAAGTGTATAGTCATCCCCTTTGGCAAACAAATTACCACATAGGTGGTAATCCATTAAGTACAGAAGAAGTAATTAGGGACCTGGGGACCCAAGTTGATAGCAATCTCTCATTTGACAACCACGTGGCCAAAGTGGTTAGAGAAACATTTTATATGGCCCACCTAATCATGAAGGGATTCACATCTAGATCAGGGGAGGTCATCATGCCTCTTTACTCATCCCTCATCAGGCCCATAATTGAGTACAATGCCCCTTTTGGGATGTACCTTACCAGACACCTGCAGCAACTGGAAAGACCCCAAAAGTACCTCACCAAGAGGATCAAAGGGCTCAAAGAGATGCCATATCCTGCCCGGTTAAAGAAACTTCAGCTCTACTCAGTGGCATACCGCCTGCTCAGAGGCGATCTAATGCCTGATGTATAAAGCCATGTCCAACCCAGAATTAATGGACATGCTGCACCTCAGAAAATCCAAATCCCATCGAGCTAAATGCTCGAGAGACTTGAACCTCAGCACTGAAATAAATAGGACATGCTGGAGGGATAGATTCATAACCCAGAGGCTCCCTTCCCTCTGGAATAAAATCCCAGTCCAGGTTAGGCAGAGTCCCTCATTGACTCTCTTCAAGAGGAATCTTGATGAGTGGATGGGAGATAAATAGGTTTACCCCGGGTATCACTTCTGTGTCACTGTTAGACAGAGGCACAGTATACTAACCTCGAAAAAGGGCATAGCAAAATTAATTTAAAATGGGTGGTGATTACCAAACACACTCTGGCTAGGCTTATAAATGCCCTAGGACAGATAGCCTAGTATGAACCTATGAACCTATGAGGTATACTTATTCAAACCAGGCTGCTTAGAGGCATTCAGCCTCATTTGCCACGTACGTTTCTTGTATTCCAAGGTGTGTTCCATAGCTACTTCTGGGGTTTTGCGGAACTATCTTCAGAATTCCAAACATATTTTTTTAAAAAAACTTGCATGTAGACAAATGTTTGTATAAAACATTTTTTCTCATTCAATGTAGAGATATCTTAATAATGCTCATGCATGCTCCATTTTAGAGACCTTTCAGTTTTTCTTACATAAAAAACTTTATGTGGTATATTGCTAGGTAAACCAAACCATTACTGTTACAGTTCCTCTACTGAAAATAAATGACCTGATGTCGGATCTGACTCGGGTGTTATTTACAACACATGGCCCCTAGAAAACTCTCAAGTTCCTCCCTTACCCATAATACTCTATCTCGTACCATACTTCATATCTCATTTGCCACTTTTGCATTTGGACATGGTCACTGTGAGCTCTCAAGCTTAGTGTTCAAAGGCAGAGATATGTTATTATCTTATTGTCTTATTATCCTATTATCTTACTAACCTTTCTTATAGCTATTATATTTCCTCCCAACCTACACGTTAGTGTAATTTTTTCCTACCATGTTTGGTAAACTTTCTCCCCCTATCTCCTTTTATACAGTTAGTGTAATCTCCAATAACATTGTTGGTATCATCTTCCCTTCTTCTATCTTTAAAAAAAAAAAAGTTTTATTTTTCTCTCTAAAAATCTTTTTGTCAAAATGTGTGAAAAACCATCAGGTTTTAAAAAGTGCCAGAAGTGCTGTCATAAGTTGTCTGTTTCTGATGGGCACACCTTGTGCATTTATTGTCTTATCCCTGAGCACCTTAAGAATGATTGTGACATCTGTAAATCTTTTAATCCTCAGGCCATAGTGGACCATAAGAACAAGCTTATTTTAAAAGGCTTGCTTCCTTCTAACTTTTAGGAGGGTCTATCTTGAGGCTCAACCCTCCAAGCTGATGACAAAGGAACACTCTAGAAAGCCTTTGGATCCATTAAGCTCCTCCACCCCTTCATTGGATCTGATGTTGGAGACTCAAGTAAAAAACTCAAAAAGTCAGATTGGAAGCCTGGTCCTTTTGTGAAGCTGGCGTCAGACACTAAATTGGCTTCCTGGGATTCTGTATTGTTAGATCCAAAGTCTTTACCTCGGACTAGATGTTGGCCTTCTATAGATATGGTACCCTCTTGGGTCCCATCACCATATTTAGAGTCGCACCGGCATTCCAAGTCCCCCTATGTTGCCTCATTATGTCATTCTTCCAGAAGCCTCACCAAAGCCAATGTTGATAGAATGATGAGGAAGTTTCTCGGCACAGATTCAGATGTGAGTTCTTCTGGCTCCTACCCCTTCCAGTCAGGAAGCCCTCAGCAGCATTACACCACTGATCTCAGCTCCTTCTTCAATCTGACCAGTGGTTTCAGAGCCCTTGGATCAAAGCTTTCTGGGATCATTTGGGTCAGATCCAAAGATCATAGTATCTTCAGTTCTGAGGTCTTCTTTGAGTGCACTGACTCTGAGTGTGTCAGAACCAGATGACTCTTATAGCTGAAGCGTTTCTGTCGGGCCTGAGGTGTTTGAGTCAACTCTAAAGTTGTTGGAGCTATCTCTGCCATCAGACCTTCAGCACTGGATAGCTCAGCTCTGACATCTGCTTTGGGTAGACTGCCTTCCAAGCAGGGAGAGCCAATGGAGTGGAAGCATGGCTTCTCAGCTCTGTTTACTTCCTTCTTCCTGAAGCATTCAGCTTTCAAGGTAGTGGAGAGAATATTTTCTGCTTCTGTATAATGGATGTTTCCTCCCCCTCTGATGTCCCACTTGGATCCTGTATGTCTCTGTGCCTTGAGCCTCATCACTCAACTCCACAGGGGCAGCCTGCCCAAAATATCCAGGCTACCCAGCAGTGTAATACCATTTCTTCCAATACTTCTCTGGAACACCAAAGTGAAGAAGTCCCTAGGAAGAGGAAGTGCAAGAGGAGGCCCTTCTACTCCCCTCAGGAGTCTATCACCAAATATACCAATTTTGATGAGGGGAAAGGGTCCCCAAGGTCACCACCAGATGATGTCTCATTTGGAGATATCCTAGAGATCCTTAAGCAGAGGGGTAGTTGGTCTACCAATAACCCTTCCCAAGAGGAATCAGTATTTCTGGAAGCCTTTGGGTCTGGTCCATCTATCACCTGAGTGACTCCACCCACCAATGAGCTCATTGACTTGATCTTTAGGTAGGCATAGAAGGAACCAGACATGTTGAGCTGAACCCCAATAGACCAGACTGGATCTTGACAGTACCTAAAGGAAGGGAATTTTGGAGCAAAGGAGTAACTGCAGATGCCATTGTTGTGGTGGTGGCCACCAAGAAGGAACTTGTGTAACAAAGTTCTTCTGTCCATCCCCCTAACAGGGAGTTAGGGGTGTTGGACAGATTTGGGAAGTGACTATAGGCGTCAGTGACATTTGCACTGAAATCACTGAATTATTTAGCAAACGTCACTAGATTGCAGAGAGTTTGGATTAAGGAACTTTCCAAATCCCTTGCTGGGACCAGTACTTCTGAGGCTTGGAGTTCTGTGGCCTTACAGTTGGCTACTCTACAGTTGATCACTAATTCATCCATGAGGCTCATTTCACATGTGGCTGAAGGTGCCACAAGGGCAGCAAGTTCAGCCATTTCCATTAGGAGGCATGCCTGGATGCACTTGTGTGACTCTGTGGAGCCCTTCAAGTCCTCTTTAGTCACTGCACCTTTTGACAGATGCTCTTTGTATGGCCCTAAGGTAAAGGACAAACTATCCAGGTGTGAGCAAGATGGAAAGACCCTCTCTGCAGTGGGAGTACATTTTTTGACCTCTCAAAGGACTTTTTCCAGGAGTCAATGAGGAGGTCACAGAATATGGTTCAGAAAGTCCAAGGGTCCTTTCCAAGATCCAGGTTGAGATAGTTCCTCTAGGAGCAGAGGGGGTAACTTGAGTTTAGGACCCCCATGGCAGAGGAGGCTCACAGAACCAAGTGTCTAGAGATTCTTTCTCTGACAGATCCCACTAGCACTCCTGAAAGAGCCAATTGTCCACCTCCTACCACTAGTGACGTCTCAGATGATATCCCTAAAAAGACCCCTAATACATAGTTCTACAGGTGTGCAGTGTCAGTTGTGAGTACAGTGACTGCAATTCCTCTATAGATGCTATAGCATGTACATACCTCTCAAGGTGTTATCATGGAACAATGTGGGCCAAGCACTAAGAAATGCAGGCACACAACTACACAGAACTGTTTCACATAATGTGCATGTACATGACTACCAAGGTGTTCTGTAAATGGATTTGGCAATACCTTGCATTCCAGGTAATCATTTATCTGCTAGTCATGGACCAGACAGATTGGGTGGCTGTAATTGCATTATGAAAAATTGGGACAGTTGAGAGTTATGTTTATGTGCATTAAGTAGATAAGACAGCCACCATATTTAGTTGGCAGGCATTGGAGTAGTATCCAAAAGCTGTGACTGTAGGGGACATCTGCAAATAATGTAACAATTGACTGCAGCAACTTAGAACATATATGCAATGACTACAGCCCTACTGCAAGTATTAAGACACATTTTGTCATGAAACCACAATCCTGCTTAACACTTTATTGGCATTGCTGCTAAGTTTTTGTGAAGTATACACATGCGATCTGCCCATAAAGTGGGTTATTTCACCCATATACTTTCTGTACCTGGAGTGGGGAGAAGAGAGCATTATGTGACTGAAAGTGGCCTGGAGACAGCCTTGAACCATACTCTTGGTTGTGCAATACATTTTTCAAGAAATTACATTTGCATTTTACAGTTATTACAGTTTTACAGTTGATTGCAGTGGCATTAGAGCAGACACACAATGAATACAGCCCTACTGCAAGTATTTAGACACATTTTGTTATGAAGCCACAAACCTGCTTTACACTTTATTTCTATTGCTGATAAGTGTCTGTGAAGAATATACATGATATCTGCCCATAAACTGGGCTACCTCACCCACATACTTTCTGTTCCTGGAGTGGGAGGAAAAGAGAGCATTATGTGTCTGAAAGTGGCCTGGAGACAGCCTTGTACTGTACTGTGGTTTGTGCAATACATTTTTCAAGCAATTAGTTTTGCATTCTACAGTTATTATAGTTTTACAGTTGACTGCAGTGACATTATAACAGACATGCAATGCATACAGCTCTATTGAACTTATGTTATGACAACACAATCCTGATTTACACCTTATCGCTTATTGTTGGTATTGTTTATTGGTTATTGCACTACAGTTTTTATTCTTTATATATTGCACTACAGTTTTATTGTTTATTCTTTATTGCACTACAGTTTTTATTGTTTATTGTTTACTTCACTACAGATATGATAATATATCTGTACTTACCACACTCATGGCACATCCTGGCCAGATGCCTGGCATGGGACTGCAAGTTGCGAGCCCTCTCAGCTCCAGATGTTGGAAGAGAAGCACACCATTATGCATACCAGTTTGCACAGATTCAACTTGTATTTTAGTAAAGTAGTGGTAGAAATATTTATGTATGGAGTATGCCAATCTCTGGCTTCTTGGACCCAGGAGTCCAAAGTTCCCCTTTTTCTACGCTTCAGATTATCATAGCGGTAATGACACTGCTCACCAGTGTGGGGGATACCAGGCCAACTGATCCCAGGCCTCAGCCTTACATTCTGAGCCCTAGTAACTGCCCTGCAACAGCCTAGGTTCATAATTGCATGCCAGGAGCCAAACCAAAATCCTGGACTTCAAGACACCCCATCTCTGTGCCCGAAAGTGCACACACTCTCCCACACCACCTGCTATACCAACAGTTAGACGGATTCCAACAAATGGTGCAGAATTCCCATTTATTGGCCTTAATATAGGCTGTTTCCCTGCCCTTACACATCATACTGCAACAGTCAAAAAAGCACTGCATTGCTTAGCATCATGCAAACCTGCTTAGCAGAGCTGAGCATCATGGAAACTCGCATAAACATGATTTTAGCAAACCTTAGCAATGTGCAAACAGTAGTAACTGTTAACCATGTTTAAGCAGTGCTTAATGCCACAGAGCTCTTGTCAATGTGATCATTTTGCTTTTAAATTAAACAAAACATTAAATTACATTAAAAAATGGTATGGGTGCAAGGGACTCAAACCCAGGACCTACTAAGCTTTAGGCCATGACTCTATCCTTTTAGCTACTTGGATAGTATGTAAACTGGTATACCTTCACATATACTACTAAGCTACCTGTTAGCATTGCTAAGCACCATACCGCACCTCGCAAACATGCTTAAACAAAACCAGACATAAATAATTAATTACATCTAGTTTCTATTTTTAGATGTCTGCCAGGTGTCGATAATGTGTGTGTATGCACTGCTTGGCTCTGCTGCACTCTGCACCTCGCCGTACAAACAGACATTAAAAATAAAATAAAAAAATAATTGCATCCAGTTTCTATTTGTAGATGTCAAGCAGGTGTCAGCTGTATCTTAGCATGGCTTGACACTGCTGCTCTCCATGTCATGCTGCACAAATGGACATTAAAAAAATAAAAAAAATTAGAAAATTAAAACACAAAATATTAATGCACAGCACATTTGAAAAGTAGCAGGGTACATTACAGGAAGTCTCACCCTGTACATAACATCTGACCAGGAATTCCTTGGACAATCCACAACCACAGGATGGCCACTAAACTTCTGCCTACACGGATTCAATATCCCTGTTACTATGCTCTCCCTTGGCATTGTGCCATGATTAATATGCAGGGTGCACTGCTGAGGGGGAACTGTGACTGTGTACATGGGTGCATTCTGTGTAGGCTTTATACGGAGCCTACATGGATTTTATTGAATCGTTGGGATTACCTTTTTAAAATTTATGTGATATTAAATTTCATGTATGTATTATGTAAGAAATAAGAAATAGCTGGAAAATGCACATTTCCTAGACTTTGACAAAAATTATTTTAAAAAAGTGGATGAAGAGTATAAAATATGTGTAAAAAATATATAAAACTATATTTTATAGCTCCATTCATTTACTACTGCAGATTAATTAAAAAAATGTGTAATCAATCACTACTTTGATTTTCCAAAAGGGTTCTAGAAATGTTCTAAAGCTTAGCCGATCTTAACAGTAACACAGGGGAAATTGAGATATACTTATTCAAACCAGGCTGCTTAGAGGCATTCAGCCTCATTTGCCACATATGTTACTTGTGTTCCATAGCTACTTCTAGGGTTTTACGGAACTATCTTCAGAATTCCAAACATATATTTTTAAAAAAACTTGCATGTAGACAAATGTTTGTATAAAGCATTTTTTTCTCATTCAGTGTAGAGATATCTTAATAATGCTCATGCATTCTCCATTTTAGAGATCTTTCATTTTTTTCCTTCATAAAAAACTTTATGTGGTATATTGCTAGGTAAACCAAACCCTTACTGTTACAGTTCCTCTACTGAAAATAAATTACCTGATGTTGTCGGGATCTGACTCGGCTGTTATTTACAACACATGGCCCCTAGAAAACTCTCAAGTTCCTCCCTTACCCATAATACTCTATCTCGTACCATACTTCATATCTCATTTGCCACTTTTGCATTTGGACATGGTCACTGTGAGCTCTCAAGCTTAGTGTTCAAAGACAGAGATATGTTATTATCTTATTGTCTTATTATCCTATTATCTTACTAACCTTTCTTATAGCTATTATATTTCCTCCCAACCTACACGTTAGTGTAATTTTTTCCTACCATGTTTGGTAAACTTTCTCCCCCTATCTCCTTTTATACAGTTAGTGTAATCTCCAATAACATTGTTTGTATCATCTTCCCTTCTTCTATCTTTAAAAAAAAGTTTTATTTTTCTCTCTAAAAATCTTTTTGTCAAAATGTCTGAAAAACCATCAGGTTTTAAAAAGTGCCAGAAGTGCTGTCATGATGGGCACACCTTGTCCTTTCCAATGATAAGGTTGCAAATAATTAGAACCATCCAGCAACCAGTTCTTTTTCTCCTCTGGTGCACAATATTTTTTTCTATTATTCTACCTTAAAAACTCATGTCCTTTCTCAAACTCCTTTACTTTATCTCTAACTATACTTTTATTCTTTATCTACAGTTCTGTTTAGATACTTGATTAATTGTTAGGACTGCCTATACCATTTGTTTATTGAGGACAAACATACTGAAAAACATGCAAGTGCTTCTTGAATATGTACCTGTTTTGCTAGGTTAGCATACTGCGTTTACTGAATAGTATGCAAACTTAAAATTACTGCTTTTATGCTTATACACTTCTGTTTGTATTACTACCTGCATTTTGTCTTGTTGACCTGATTGTGTTTGAAAAGAGACCACAAACCAGTTCAGTTTCTTGTTTATCAAATGCTAAATAAATCTTATGCATCCATGGAGTACCAGAATAAAAATGTTCATTCCAATTGGTGTAGGACTTCTTGACTTTTTCCTCTACATCTTAGTAGTCACTATGAACCAGGTGATACAAGCAAGGGACCAACCTACCCAGACCTATCTGGTTACTGCTATTGGACTATTGGAGTTATACAGACCACCACCAGAAAAGAAAATCAAAGCAAGTTGGGGATCTAGAAATACTGGAAAACTGATTCAATTAAGATTTAAACTCATTAGTGAGTACTAACAGAAATTAATTAGGACTCATGTACCTCACTGCCGGCAGACTGAGCATCAGTTGCCTAAATCTGAGACTAAAAAGAAAAGTAAATGTAAGAAATACTTTCAAGTGAATAAGTAAAACTGATTTTTGTATTTCTTTTTCAGCTGAAGTAATTTTTAATTTTTAATATGCTTAGTAATGGCATTGAATACTGCAAATTCTATAGCATGATTAAGGTGCGGTTAACTCATTCACTGCAAAGCAGTTCAGAACATACTGATTGCTTACTTCCACCATAGGAACAATAGTGCAGCCTGAGCTCTTTTTCAGAGAATCCATTTGTAATACCATACATAAAACAAATGTGCATAACTCTTTAACCATAAGAACTAGACTAAAAATGTAAAAGTGAAAGTAGTTCAGTGGACAATAATTTTACCAGTGGTATAAAGGTTAATAGTGTGTCTCTAAGTCATTATTAAATATTTGGCAAGGAATGATGATGTTATGGATATTTTTTACCTTTTTGGTAAAATGAATCACAATATCTTGTTGAACCTACCATGTAGACTCATGCATTATGTAATTAATTTGTCTGTGTGAATGTCAGCTTTAAAATAATACCTTAACAATTACTGTGTGATGCTCCTTTACTGAAATATTCATAGAAACGTGATTAATATTATATACTCATAATCTGATAATTAACAAAACATAATATCTCATCATCTGTAACAGACAGACCCCAGGATTTAATAAAGCCTACATAGAGCTAATCTCTGTGTAAGCATAGTGGCATGGTTTGAACACTGAGTTCGGAGCCTTTGCGATCCAGTAAACAAGGCTGGGGGTGTGCAAGTGCATCCCAGCCCTATTCTGGCATGGACATGATGGAATAATGAAAATCACCTCATTTGCTGGTGAAAGCCATGCAATGAGGTGAATTAGTGATCCAGCAAGCAGACAGGCATCCCTGTTGGAGCCATGTCTGTAGCAAAAAATGTATTTGGTTAGTAACTGTGTACATTTCTGCAAAAATTAAAACCAGGCATGACAGCTCAAAGTAAAGCATGTATTATGTTTATTAGGCATGGCAATGGCCAAAACTATGGCCATTGGCATGCCAAAGTGTTTTAAAACTGCAAAATTAAAAACGTTTTCGGGCCGATTTTTGCCGTTTAAGAGGAGCACAGTGGCATGCAAACGAGATCATGAAAAATAAAAAAAGTCAGTAAAAAGTCAATTAAATGTGAAATATGAATTTTGCCATTATAGTGGGCAGCATGCAGACTCATAATAATACCAGGTAACAGTGGTTGCTAAGGGCATAGGCGTGTAGTGGTGTAACTAGGGTATAAGCCAGTAGGGATATGTAAATGAGCTAAATTTATTGAATAGCAAAGTGGGAGATTGTATCTACAGGTACTTAACAGTGTAGGAACTATAATGTGGTGGTGTAAGCAGAAAAAGCAGCTGACATGAAAATGGGGTATACCATAGTTGGTATAAGCACAATGGAGCTCTGAGGCTCCTGTTTGCACTCAGCTAAGTGCAGCTAAGCAAGGGGGTGTGTCTGAGGCTGCTTAGCTGTGCTTAGGTGGTTGAAGAAATGCTAAGAGTGTTTGTGTCTAGGGAAGGACCTTTTCTGCTCAGCAATGTTTGCACTAGGTACAACATTTTGTGCAGTGTAACACAGGGATTATACACAGTGGAAATAGAAAAGAGGAAATAGCAGAATAAAGGAAATGAACTAGAAATCACTAATATGGACTCTGCCACTCACAGTGGCCCATTCAAACCCCTCAATAATATAGCTGGCACATGGAATATATCATAGTCAGCCAATCACACAGGCAGCATCTGCAGCACAACAGTATAAAATATGCAGACACCTTTCAGTCTGCTTTTTCCCACAAATTCTGCACCATTGGTGTACACACGGGAATTTTAACTGACAAAATGATAGGGGCTGCTGCAGCTTTGCTACACTTGTATGTGCTACAGACTGAGGGTGGTGATGTAGATAATGCTGACAACCAGCCCAGACTGAGGAGGAGAAAGTGTTCGGGGTAACCTTCCAGGGACTACATGATCTGGAGATACTAGAGTGCTACAGAATGGACAGGGACATACATCAGCAACTCACCAAGCTCTGCTGGCCTCACCTCAGACCCAGAACCAACAGAGGAGAACCCTTCCCGGTTGAAACCATGGTATGTGTAGCCTTAAGAATACTAGCTACAGTTACTTTCCAAAGACTTACTGGGGTCATCATGGGGGTCTCACAGGCATCTGCATCGAGGGTACTCCACCAGTTCCTGGATGCCATAGAACCACATGCTGGTGAGCACATTTATTTCCCCAGCACCCATGAGTAGAGGACCAGCAATATACATCTCTTAAACCATGTAGCAGTCTACCCAGAGGTTCTGGGTATCATAGACTGCACTCATGTCCACATCAAAGCACCACCTGGTGAAAATGATAGAGTGCATGTCAACCTCAAGGGCTATCACTCCATCAACTGCTAGGTCATGTGCAATGCCCAGGGTATTATCATGAATGTGTGTGCTGGCAGCTATCATGACTCCCACATCTAGCATGCCTCACAGCTGTACCAGGCATTTGCCCAGGGGACATCTCATATGACAATCTCATGGGGGATACTGGGTATGCACTGGAACTGTGGATGATGACACCCATCAGAAATGCATACACACCCACTGAAGAACACCATAATGAGGCACATGCACAAACTAGGAACAATATAGAGTGTGTGTTTAGGATGCTCAAGTCATGGTTTTGCTGCCTTGACATATCTGGTGGAGACTTGTAGTATTCTCCAGCCACATGTGTGCACATGTTCGTAGTATGTGCCATGCTACACAATATGATCCTGCAGAAACAGCTGTGGCAGGAACATCACAGGGAAGGAGCACACATCCCCCAACCATTGCCAAGGCACAGAGGGACTTAGATGAGGAACCCCCTGAGCCTGTCCTGTAGGCAGACGTAGGCATGCCCAGTATGCCCTGGCCTTGGCAAAAATGCAACTCATAGCACATACACTGACACCCTAGGAACCCAGGGACTGACACCTCTCTGTGACTCTCACACACAGTAAAATGGATGCCACACACATCACACTATCTGTACCTTACCATCTATAGGCTGTGTACTGCATGCATCCAACAGAGTCAGCCCACAAGCACCATCCTCACAACTGCTGCAGGCACAAGTTGTCACTCTTCTTAACAATAGGTGAATGGAGTAGTATGTTTTGGTAGCATATCTCAGGTATTGCTGCATGTATGCAAGGGAATGGGGTGGCCTATCGGGATAGCAGCAGACAACTGACAACTATGTGGGACACCAGGAAATGTCTGACCAATATTGGCTTCCACAGAGTATCCAGTAGTGTGCAGTGTATGTGGGGGACAAATAAAATGGGGGGGTCTTAGGTCACATGCAGGGATGTTAATGTTGGGGTCCCATACTCACCCCTCAGCCTCTCCCAACAAGACAGCCATAGAAAGCCATAAAGAAATGCCTGGCAAAGGCCCACAAATAGGGACAATGATGAAATAGTTATTTTACAGACTTACACAGTGATATCATAGCAGGTCTTGCAGTTGCATGAAGTCTCTGAAGGCTAGGCTAGGAAGTCTGAAACTCAAATGCTGCCATTACATTCTAACCTGTGGTCTTTAGTGATATGCCAGTATTCTCCAAGACAGGCATGACACTATGCTAAATGGAACCAAAAAGTAAAGCAAACATCTGCACAATCTGTGCAAATGTGTACAGTGGACAGATATGCCCCCCAACACACCTGTGTCCCCATAGAGATGCAGTAACATGTTTGTTTGTAGGGTAGTAGCAGCAGAGCACACATTCCCAGGGCTGTCCCAATCAACTTGACACTTATTGCATGTTCAAAATATGCAGGGGTCAATGAGCTATATATATGCGTGGCTAATACTGTCAGGAAGTGGGCAACACTTATTCTTGGCTGTTGTTTCTTAGTGGCCTAGGTACTGTACTGTGGTTAACAGGGTCCATGTTCCAAGACTTTCTGTGCCAACTATTTTGCATCTCAGCTACACCTAGAGTAGGACCTGTACACACTGTCCAGAAGTCAATATCCATTACTGCAGGAAAGATGGACAAGTCAGGGACATGGGACACTCATATGGACAGTACATAGCTCAGAGTGACCTACACAGTGCCTAGCATACCTCTCAACTGTACAGAGTTTTGCAGAATGTCCAGAGTTTTGCATCATAATGTTGCTGTTTTCCACGAAATTGTGGTTTTCTGGCAAATCATTAAAGACTAAAGTCAGAAAATAATGAACAGATTTTAGTTTCAGACATCATACCCTTTATAAAAAAATGCATGCTCATGCAAAACCTGTTATTGTGGCAGCTGTCTAAGTTTGTAAGGGTAATATTTAAAACCTGTCCCTATTTTTGCCCCTTTGTTCCCCAATTATTTATGGCTTTCTCTGGTTTTCTGGATCTAACAGATTGAGAGGTATGGTGCCTAGTAGGACAGCAGGCACCTGAAAGGTAGTGTACTGCCAGGTTATAAATGGCTGCCACCTTACTGTGTCAGCACTGACAACAAGTCACTGGCCACCATCCATACCCCACTCTATCGTCAGGCACACTGACGTCCTGCTCACCAGGCTGAACAAGGAGAAGGTCATGGTGAGCTGCCTGTCGGGCACTAGGATCTGCCACATAACACAAGCAGTCAGGTCACTCCAAGGTAAGTACAAATATGACTCAGTCATCATCCATGCTGGTGTGAATGACCTGAGATGTACCTCCCTGGACTACATGAAAAGATACTTAGAGGAGCTCTCTGAGCATGTAGCCCAGGCCGGTATGACCCTGACCTTGAGTAGCATCTTACCCTCACCAAGAATGATGCCACAATATGAAGACAAGATGATCAATTTCAACAATTGGCTTAAGTATTTGTGTCATTCAAAGGGGATCCAATGCCTGTCTGCCTGGGATGACATGCTCGACAAGCCACGATGCTTCGCTAGGGACGGCTTGCACCTGTCACCCGTGGGCTTTTGGATATTGGCAAAGGCTCTTGCCACCCCAATAGTACCTTTTTTAGGCAAGGCTCAAAAGACAAACCCACCTCCATAGGTATCACAAGGGATAAGAAACTAAGAGTAATGCTACTTAACGCCAGAAGTCTAAACCTCAAGATGCACGCACTCGAAACTCTCCTTAGCATGGAGAACATCGATATCTGTGCAGTAACAGAAACCTGTTCAAGGCTCCCAAGAGCACCCCAGCACTACCAGGTTATACCTCATACCATGTTTTTTGGCCCCAAAATTTGGACCGAACCACAAAAGGAGGGGGAGTATCAATATTCATCAAAGATACCCACACCTCCAGGTTGGTGGCACAGCACGAAGCATCAGAGACTATCCATGTGCAACTAACAGTGGGTAAAACTGCCTTCCAGTTTATAGCCTGCTACAGACCACCCTCCCAAACCCAGGAACCCCACTCGGCCTTCCTGAGAACACTGGAAAATATGAAGGTCTCTCCAAACACCATTATATTGGGCGACTTCAACTACCCAAACAACTGGGAGCATTACTCTAGCTCCAACACCCTAGCCCAAAGGTTCCTAGAATTTATAAACTCAAATGCTATGGAACAACCTGTTGCCACTCCCACAAGAGGGGAAAACATACTGGACTTGATCATCACCAACATGGGGACTCTATGCTCCAGACCAGAAGTGTATCCCTCACTAGTAAGATCAGACCATAAACTAATCTCACTAGATATTCACATCCCGACCCCAGCGCCTGCCCAGAAAACCACAGTGAAAATCTTCTCTAAAGCAAATTTCACACTCCTCAAAACCGAGGTGAAATCCTTCAAAGCCCCCGGGCCTGTGGAAAATACGGCCCAGACCGCAGAATCCTTTATAAACGCATTCTATGAACACCTTCAGGAATGCATGGATCATGCAATCCCAAATAAAACCAAGACCCAATCCTCCAAGGTTAGGCATCCTGTCTGGTGGACCCCAGCCATAAACAAACTATACAATAGAAGGAGGAAGCTACTACATGATAGAGCAAAATCCCAAAAAGGGAAGGCATCTCTGATCAGTATTAGCAAAAACTACGGGCACTCATAAAATCGTCTAAGGCCAGCTCGAGAGAAAAATTGCACAGGACACTAAGGATAATCACAAGGCTTTCTTTAGTTATGTTAGGAACCTGGGTGGGAATTCCCAGATATGCTCAGAATTAGTCCAAAATGAAAAAAATACCGAACCCACAGACATTGCCAACATCCTAGCTGACAGGTTCAGCGAAACTTCTCCCCTTCCCCACCAAAGGGCAAATATCTATCCCAGCAGAGTGCTGCCCCTGACATCACAGATGCTCAGGTAAGAGCCGCCCTCTCCAAAGCAAAAAACACAGCATCAATGGGACCAGACGGTGTCCCGGGCTGCGTCCTACAAGAACTCCAAGAAGAACTAAACCCAAACATAAAACTACTGTTCAATCTCAGCCTTACTACAGGATATGTACCCAAAGAGTGGCGTACAGCAACAGTGGTCCCTCTCCACAAAGGTGGTGCCTCAGTTGATCCTGGAAACTATCGCCCCATAAGCCTGACTAGCTTGGTCTGCAAAGCTATGGAAAGGATCATCATCGACCTCATAAATACAGACACTGGATCCTACCTAGTTCTGCTTTGTTAAGGGCAGATCCTGCTTCTTAAACCTGGTCGATTTCTTTGAAACAGTCACCAAGGCCATTGACGAGGGGAAGGTGGTCCACACAGCCTACCTGGACCTTGCAAAAGCCTTCAATACAATACCCCACTCGGGCATTATAGATAAGCTCACCAGCTTAAATATAAACCCCTATGTCACTAGATGGGTTGCAAACTGGCACAAGGACAGAACCTACATGGTTAGAATTGCTGGAGCCATGTCAGACTCCAAACCAGATACAAGTGGCGTCCCACAAGGCTCAGTCCTGGGACCTCTCTTGTTCGGTATATATTTCTCGGAGGTACAGGCAAACATGGATGGACTATGGCTGACCAAGTTCGCAGATGACTGCAAACTGGGCGCCATAATCGACTCTCCAGCAGACACAAGCATCCTACAAAAGGGCCTCATAGAAACAGACAACTGGTGCCAGAGCCATGGCCTCAAGCTAAACGCCAAAAAGTGTATAGTCATCCCCTTTGGCAAAACAAAGTGCTCACAAATTACCACATAATAAGATGTTTTAATATAATCTGTTATTAATGCAGTAGATTATGTACCTGTTCTTACCCAGGCTGATCTCAATCTCTCATGGCTGTGACAACCACGTCCAAAAAGTGTTTTGTGTTACAATAAATTTATATAGCCCACCTAATCATGAAGGGTTTATCACTACAAGTCAGCTTTCTGGATACAAGGTTGCCTGTCTACATCTTTCAACAGTTTTTTCTTTTTGACTACTTGTTCTGTGGTCTTTAGTGATATGCCAGTATTCTCCAAGACAGGCATGACACTATGCTAAATGGAACCAAAAAGTAAAGCAAACATCTGCACAATCTGTGCAAATGTGTACAGTGGACAGGTATGCCCCCAACACACCTGTGCCCCCATAGAGATGCAGTAACATGTATGTTTGTAGGGTAATAGCAGCAGAGCACACATTCCCAGGGCTGTCCCAATCAACTTGACACATTGCATGTCCACAATATGCAGGGGTCAATGAGCTATGTATATGCATGGTTAATACTGTCAGGAAGTGGGCAGCACTTATTCTTGGCTGTTGTTTCTTAGTGGCTTAGGTACAGTACTGTGGTTAACAGGGTCCATGTTGCAAGACTTTCTGTGCAAACTATTTTGCATGTCAGCTACACCTAGAGTAGGACCTGTACACACTGTCCAGAAGTCAATATCCATTACTGCAGGAAAGATGGACAAGTCAGGGACATAGGGCACTCATATGGACAGTACACAGCTCAGAGAGACCTACACAGTGCCTAGCATACCTCTCAACTGTACAGAGTTTTGCAGAATGTCCAGAGTTTTGCATCATAATGTTGCTGTTTTCCATGAAATTGTGGTTTTCTGGCAAATCATTGGCAAATCATTAAAGACTAAAGTCAGAAAATAATGAACAGATTTTAGTTTCAGACATCATACCCTTTAGAAAAATGCATGCTAATGCAAAACCTGTTATTGTGGCAGCTATCTAAGTTTGTAAGGGTAATAATCTAACAGATTGAGAGGTATGGTGCCTAGTAGGACAGCAGGCACCTGAAAGGTAGTGTACTGCCAGGTTATAAATTGCTGCCACCTTATTGTGTCAGCACTGACAACAAGTCACTGGCCACCATCCATACCCCTGGCATGACAGGTTATCACAGAAGGACCACAGGTATGCCATGTGTATTTTTTCTGTTTGTACCAACATTGCATTTGCCTGCCAAACTATTTGCAAAACAATTAAGATTCATGTCAAAACATCAATGGCAGACAATATAGAAACAGATGTCATACCCATAAGAAAAATCAAGCAATTACCAAACCGGTCTCCCAACTGTATATGTTTGGATGGCCATTAACACCCTGTCCTCATGTGTGGGCCTGTATCTGATTGTCATATATGGGCCTGTCCAGATGTCAGTCTGTGACAGGTTGACAGCTAGGGCCAACATGTAGCCTCATAATAACATAGCAACACAAACCATCTGAGGACCACAGCACATGTAGTGGTGCAATGATGGACAACCTACTAAAAAGGTACACTCAGAGGTTTGAAGCCCATAACCCTGTGTGTGATGTTACAGCATCTACCCCGCTCACACCAGAAATACAAATGCATAACAGCAGCCACTGTGTGCAAAGCCTGTGACCGGACTACAGAAGGACAAGCAGACACACATAAAGGGAAGGGGACCCACTGGCCAGACAAATGGAAAATGTGCACACCAGAGCAAATTGTGCAGTAACATAGGTACTCTGCATGGTATGGAGTCAGTAAACATCACCCACAACTACACAACACATAAGTGGAGGTCCTCAACAAAACAAAAACACAAACAAAGGCCATTTCAGAAGTAAAAACACATGAGACCTCCACAAACCTACATACCACAGAACATACATAGTCCACACACACTAGTGTTTCGCAACCACTAAGGCCTTAGCATAAACCCAACATATTACTCATAGAAGACTCCATTGTGAATCACTCAGATGTGCCTCACCAGGCTGGATAAAGAGAAAGTCATGGTTACTTGTCTGTCAGGTGCCAGAATGTGCCATATCACACATGCACTCAGGTCACTCCACAACAGGTACTGTTATCACTCTGGCCTAGTCCATGATGATGTGAATGATGTCAGATGCACCTCCCTGGAATATAGGAAGACAAACATGATTCAGCTTGCTGAATATGTGTCCCATGCAGGTATGTCCCTATCCTTAAGCAGCATTTTACCATCACCTGGAATGATGGCTCAAGACAAACAGAAAATGATTGTCAGTAACAATTGGCTTACTTACTAGTGTCATGCTAGGGGGATCCACTGCCTGGCAGCCTGGGAACATATGACCGACAGACCACACTGCTTTACAAGAGATGGCCTGCATCTGTCTCAATTGGCCTTCAGGCCTCTGGCAAAGGCCTAGCCTCCCCATAGTGCCTTTTTAGGGAAAGTCATGGGGTCAATAATACCAACATAAAACACTCAACAAAATGCAAAGTAAAGGTCATGCTGCTAAATGCTAGGAGTCTAAACATGAAAATGCACTCATTGCAAGCATTTGTAACCCTGACAGATGGTGACATTTGTGCACTCACACAAACCTGGGCCATAGCTGTAGAGAGCAACACATCTTTACCTGATCACTCATCCTGTCACACAACCAGACCCCAAAATGTGGGCATCAATGCCAAAGGGGTGGAGTATAAAGGTATATAAGACAGACACACACATCCATGCTGGTCAAACAGTCTGACACACACAAGACACTCAAGTGCAGTCAACTGATGATAAGACACCTATGCAAATTATAGGTAGCTGCAGGCCAACATATCTGACTCAGGATACCCACCTACACATCTGACCCTCTACAAATCTATCATGATTCAATCCATTACCCTGATCCTGGCTGATGTATATCACCCAACCACTGATTGGAAAATCAACCATGTCAGAACAGAAATGCACAGATTCCCCCATCTTAAGCATACTAAATCCATAGGACTGCTACTTAATACCCCCACAAGATGTGATACATATATATATATATATATATATATATATATATATATATATATATATATATGTTGGACTGGGCAATAACCAACATGATTAACCACTGCAGCACCCTTTGGTAACATCTGCTCTGGAAGATTTGGCAAAAAAGCAGTCATGTTCGATATCACCATCTCTCCTGACCACCCCCTCTAGCCATGGTAGAATGAAAATATCTCCCAAGCTGATCACAACTACCATAGGGATAGTATAAACAGCTGAACAGCCCCCTACCCCACTGGAGGAACAGGCACAATGTCCAAATGTACACAAAAGTACTATACCGGCATATATATATATATATATATATATATATATATATATATATATATATATATATATATATATATATAATATATATACCGATGCATGGAATCAGGAATACCTGACAGAACAATGTCATCATCTACAAGGGAGAGTTAACTAGTCTGCAAACATCCGCAATAAAGGAACTATGTAACAAAAGGCTAACATTGCTGTCCAGGACCGAGAAGGAGCAGGTGTACTATTGGAAGTAATCACCCCCTTAGACTGAGCAAACAAATAAGAGCACTACTGAAATCCTATAAAGGCATCTCCAAGTCCAAATTGCCCACATCTAAGATAGACAATCATAAGGCCTTCCTCAAATATGTTTGCATTCCCAAAGGAAGCTCAAAGATTTATGCAGAACTGGTGGTCAAGACACCACATAAAAAATGCTGTAGATATAGCCAATCTACTGGCTGACAGATTCAGCAGGAATGTCTTCCACTGCACCCCCATCAGGAAAGCAGGACATCCCCAGTACCTCACCACCCAACCCTTATCACTAGGGAATGGGGTATCACTGCACTCTCATAGCCAAGAACACAGCCTCCATGGGACCTAAATACAGCCCAGGCTGTAACCTACATGAACCCAGGCATGAACTGGAAGCATTATTATGCACCCTACACAACCAAAGCCTGAGTACTGCCTTTGTCACAGCCAAGTGGCTGGCAGCCACTGTCATCCCTGTAATCCAAGGTGGAGCATTCACCGAGCCAGGAAATTAAAGACCCAGCAGCCTAACTAGCCTGATCTGCAAGGCCATGCAATGGATTATCATGCACCTCATTAACAGGGACATTGGCAAACTCCAAATACTTGACCCCACACAGTCTGCCTTTCTCAAGGGGAGGTATGTCAGTGAACTCTGGATGACTTCCCTGAGACAGCCAACAATGGCATGGATGAGGGAAAGATGGTGCACTCCGGCCATCTTGACTTGGCCAAAGCCTCACACACTATTCCCTGCTTGGACATAGTACATGAATGCTGTCAGCTAGCAGCAATCCATATGTTACCAGATGGGTAGCATACTGGTTCATTGATAAAACCCACATGATCATAATAGGGGTAGGCAACTCAAGCAGTACACCTGTAATGAGTGGCATACCACAGGGATCAGTCTGGGGCCCTCTGGTATATGGGATATACTTCACTGAGATGCAGGCCAAAAACACTGCCTATGGGGTGACTAAGTTGGCAGATGACTGCAAGCTGGGAACTGTCATCAATACCCAAAGTGATGTGGATGTCCTACAGCAGGGTCTCAGCAAAACAAATGACTACTGCCAGAAACATGGCCTCTTGCTAAATGCCTGCAGATGCATCATCATCCCCATCTGGGAGACTGATCTTTCCATGTATTATTACATTAACAACAATGTCCTACATACACAATGAGTACTGAGGCATTTGACCACCCAGGTTGATAGCAACCTAAAGTCTGTGCATCATGTTGCTTCATTTGTACAGAAAGCTTCATAGATTGGCCAACTCAAAAAAAAGGGTATCTCATCCAGGTACAAAGAGATCCATGTATTCTAAGCTTATAAGGCCAATTATTTTGTACAACGCCCCCTTCGGCATGTAACTCACAAAGCAAATGGAGCAGCTGGAGACACCACAGAGGTTCCTCACCAGGAGATACCAGGACCCCAAACACCTGCCCTACAAAGATAGGCTAACATCACTATCCCTGCACTGTCCCTCTACTCAGTTCCATACAGACTCCTTAGAGATTACCTCTGTCTGGCATATAAAGCAATCCAGACCCTGCCTTGATGGGACTGGTGCACATCTGGAAGGCAAGGCCCAATCGAACAACCTGTAGGTGCACCATCAGCATGGTCTGTGATATCAATAGGGCTTGTTGGTGTGACAGATATGTGTCCCACAGACTCCACCATCTGTGGACTACAGTCCCTGTCCACATCAAGCCGAGTGCCTCAATACCCATTGTGAAGTGGTCCTTGTATAAGTGCATGGGAAACAGAAAATGCAGTCCTGTGATACCACCTGTGTCCCTGCTGGACAGGAGCTTTGGGTGCCGACATGTCTTGACATGGGCTACACTTTCATCTGCGAGGGTTATAAGGCCTTCAGGCCCAATAGCCTAGTAACCTCATCAACCTATCAACCTATAAACAAATGTCTGTCAGTGGTACACCACATTACTCTGTACTGCTCTGCCACTGACATAGCTAGAAATCACAGTGCTATGTGGAATATACCACACATATAATGGGCATCTCTGCTCAGTAGAATGTACTCTGTACCCACACCAGGATATGGCTTTTCAGTTAAGAACAATATCACACAAGCAGGATATCCCCAGCCAGTATATCGCTGAGGTGCTGGACTGTTTACACAGTTTCATCAGCCAATCAGATGTAGCCACACCTCCCAACCAGCCGGATTGGGCAATAATGTCTATAGTTTGGCTCACATTTCTGGTATGTGTATCATACATCTTGTATTTCACAGATAAATCACTGTGATAATCTGAGGATATCTGTGAGTAAGTAATGGCACAATACATTTCAGTGTCAGACTTAAACTATGTCAGAAGATGTCTGCTAAAACAAACCCTGTTACTCTAGCAACTTTCTACATTAATAATAGCAATATTTACAGAATCTCCCTATGTTTGGGCCATTTTCCATCCATTTTGGCAGGCTATCTCCAGCTTTCTTGCACTAGCAGGTTGACAGGTATAGCTGTAGCACACAGAACCCAGGACCAGAGTACAACTGTCTCCAGAATGGAGTCCCACTCTTACTATAGAAGGTCATACTGGGCATGCTCATACACTTAGAGAATTACAGCCCATGTCGAAATTGAATTACAGCCTGTGTCTAAACCCACATCTGAGTATATAACTGTATTGTGCATATATGTCTTTGCATACAGTCAGCCATGTACACCTTAACTGTCTCTACCCACACCAGTCAGACAGGATTACTCTCAGCTGGCTGTAGTTGTCCCATATGTGATATATCTGCATCTGTTGCATGTGATACACAGACATATATATGGGCAATATATAACAATATTTCAAGTATACACACACAAAGATACGGGGAAGAGAGAGACAGACAGTGATAGAGAGAGAGAGAGAGAGACAGAGGGAGACACACACAGAGAGTGAATCATAGACAGGGATATCCTGAAAGGCATAGAGTGATGTCCTGCTGCAGACAGTTGCATAGCAGTTGTAACCAGTCACATGTGCCAGCATGAATGTAATAATGTGTAATAATACTGAGGTAGGGGGTTGTAATATCATATCATCCTCCTTTGTGTGTATGTGTGTTTGTAGGTTAAAGTATTATGAGGTCTTTCCCCCTCAATACACATCCAAAGGTCCTACTGTACAAGATCTGCTGGTGTTATTCACCTCAGAAGTACCTTTGGACACTTGTCAGCCCTATAAGCTCTATGGCGCACATGATAACTGTGTAACACTATAATACAAATAACTAGACAAGTAGGTTCTCTAATCTCAGTCCTGGCAAATATAAATGTGTGTGTGTGTTTGTAGGTTAGAGATTTTTAAGCCATTCCCACCCAGTACATTGCCTATTGCCCTACTTTACAAGGGCTGCTGATGTCATTCACCTTAGAAGTACTTTTGGACAGTCATCAGTTCTATAAACATTGTGCCACTTGAAATAACTGCATAACACTGTAGTATAAATAACTAGATAGGTAGGGATTCTAATCTCAGGTCTGGCAAGTGTGTGTGTGTGTGTGTGTGTGTGTGTGTGTGTGTGTGTGTGTGTGTGTGTGTGTGTGTGTGTATACAAGAGTTTGTAAGTGTGTTTGTTTGCAGCGTAAAGTATTTTGAGGCCTTTCCCATCCAGTGCACTTCCCATTGTCCTACTTTACAAGGGCCACTGATGTCATTCACCTTAGAAGTACCTTTGGACAATCAGCCCTATTAGCCCTGAGGCACATGCAATAATAACATAACAATATAATACAAATGACTAGATAGGCAGGGGTTCTTATCTCAGTTCTGGCAAATGTGTGTGTGTGTGTGTGTGTGTGTGTGTGTGTGTGTGTGTGTGTGTGTGTGTGTGTGTGTGTGTGTGTGTGTGCAGATATTTTTGTAGGTGTGTAGGTTAAAGTATTTTGAGGCCTTTCCCACCCAGTACACTTCTCATTTCCCTACTTTACAAGGCCCGCTGATGTCATTCATCTTAGAAGTACCTGTATACAGTCTTCAGCCCTATAAGCTCTGTGGTGCATGCAATAAATGTGTAATGTTATAATACAAATAATTAGATAGGTAAGGATTTTAATTTTAATACTGACAACAATAGTACTGTTTGTTTGTGAAGCATATCCCCTGTGGCTGTTGTGTGCATTGTTTATACCATTTTAAGGCCTGTTGACCCCCTCTCCATGGCATTACTTTAAAGAGCCACTGAATGGCATCTGCCTTACATGCACCATGTTAAACTATGCAGGCCATGCCAGTCATCTGTACAGATGTGTGTGGAATATCCAGATATTTACAACCTATATGTTGTCTGTGTCCCCTAACAATGGTCATTTATGAGAAATCATTGCAAATATGTCACAGTTACCATAGGGTTTAGACATGTCAGCATCATACTTCATACTTGTCTGAAACATCATGCTGATATAAAGTCTGTTACTCTATCACTTGTCCAGTTTTGTAAGAGCAATATACGAGACCAGTCACTATTTGGGGTGGTTTATCACACCATCCATGAAGGCATTCCCAAGATTACTTGTAAGCCATAGTAAGTTATGTCCCAGGAATATAATCTCTGTGGTGCATGTAATGTGTCCATAGCACTATAGTACATACAAGTGGATGTGTAGGGTTACTAATCTCTTTATTGGCAACTGTGTGGGTGTTTCTCAATGCATATCCCCTGTGGCTGTCTTTACTGTGTGTATGCAATGGTTATATCATTTTGTGTGCCTCTTACACCCTGTTAAGTCCCCCATTGCCATCTTAGTTTCAGTCCCTACAGATGTCATCCACCTTACAAGCACAGTTATAAAATTTCTAACACAAAGGCACCGTGGTGCATGCAATAGTTATATCACTGTGCATTGTACATAACTAGATAGGTAGGTCATCTAATATGAGAAGTGCCACCTCTGTGTGCATGTGTGTTTTAATGCATGTCCCTATGCAGCAATGTATGTGTGTTTCAGATGGCTCTACCATGTTAAGGCCCTCTGAACCCACTACTGGCAATCCTAACAGCTCCTGCAATTGTCATCCACCTGAATAGTAGTGGCAGACACTGCAACACTACATTACTACTGTGGTGTTTGTGTTATGTATCTAGCACTATCGTTTGTAAAACTGGGCAGGTAGAGGTTGTGCTCAGCTCTTCAACAGCCACCCCATGTACAAGACTATGACTCTGTGTGCACTACCAGTACAAGAGGCCAGACTCTCATATGAGATAGCAGACACACATGCTGGTGATTGTCAGGTTAGGCTAACACAGGTTGACCTGTGTCAGGAATACACTCCCCAAACCTGTCAAACACAGTACCATGCATACCCTCATCAACTGCATCAAGGTTGAGTGAATGGGAAAGAAATGCCAAGGGAAACAGGTGCTGATAGGTGAATCTGTTGGGGTTAATGTAATGGCTAGGCTTGTGAGGGACCTATTGCCAGTACTCAAGTAACTTCCTCTGTATGTATGAGCCTGTGGTACTACAGAACACCCAGGTGCCATGTATGAAGACTAGCTGGCAGTGTCAAGGGGTATGTATGCAAGGTCACACTGTCTGCCCCCATTGTCCCTCACACACTGTTGCATGCATACACACCTGGTAAACATGTACATATATAGTTGTACCTTGGATATTAAAAAGTCACTGTGTTTCCACTCTGCCAGACTCATCATTGATAATATCAGCAGGCCCACACCCTGCAGACACACAGACACTGGAACACAAACAGAATACAGTATGTGAGACTACAGACAGTCAACAGTACTAACAGCAGGAATGTACCATAGCTAGAAAGGTACATACACTTCGATGTGTACCCATAACAATTGCCATGAGACATCACCTTACATTGCATTACATTACTACACTGTATTATAGTCACCCTGTGCATCAGGCCCATAGTAACATGTCTCTGCATCTATGGTATGAATAACAGGGATGTGGCACAGGTATCATCACATGCACAACATGTTGGTGTGTGTGTGTGTGTGTGTGTGTGTGTGTGTGTGTGTGTGTGTGTGTGTGTGTGTGTGTGTGTGTGTGTGTGTGTGTGTGTGGGTGTGTGTGTGTGTGTGTGTGTGTGTGTCTGGAGGGGTGATGTTCAACTGAGCCATGCAGAGGAGCTGTGTGTGTCTGGTGGTAACCTGCCTGTGATAAAGATGTGTGAATGTTTGTATGCACACAGTCAAGCCATGTGGTTGCCCTACACAAGGGTATGTTGGACAGCCATGGACTGTACATGGCAAGATGTACAGTTCACCATCTCTGGCCATGGACACAGGAACTGGGTTCTGCCAGTAGTCTCACTGGCACCACCCGGCCCAACATCAGATGCAGTACTACTTCTTGATGGTGACTGCTGTCTGCTGGATCCATGTCCCTGACGGGACCCGCAAGGACCACATACCAATGGCCTACTCCATTGTAGTATGGACAGCACCCTCCCTTTGGTAGTGCTGGTGGTAATGCCACTATGAGAGTGTGAATGTGGACAGCCACATGGGCTCTCAGCTGATCTTGTTGCTGACCTACATCCATGTGGCCAATGCCCTACTCCCACCACATCCTCCCACACAGACATTGCACAGTCGAGCAAAGACAATGTCTCACCCCACTATCTATCCATGACATCAGCATAATAATGTATGGCATTGGCAAGGCCATGGAGGTTGTCATGCATGGCAGGAAGTGTTGCATTCATAACCCTAATCATCTGTCTGGTGTTGTGTTCAGAACATGCCTGTGCCTCCATGATGGACCACAACATGCATCTGGAGACACCTGCTGTGACACTTGCAAAAGGGCTTGATGGGCAGCAGTCCTCCTTCAACCACCACTGTCCATTTGCCTGTGTGGGAGCTCACCTGCTGTCTGGCTATGGTTGGTGTCTGCACTTACACTTGCTATAGTCATCACACTATCCTGCTCCATACCACCACCCTCCAACTGTCCATTATCTGTGGCTGCTGGGGACTGGGTATATGGGGGCATACTGACTGTGTGCAGGGACATTCTGGGTGAAAGTGTGATGACAACCAAAGGCACATATTCAGCCCCTGACAACCCCACCTCTGCCTCACTATGACCACCATTATCATAAGAGTCCACTAAGACACTGACATCAGGTTGTGAGGGGGAGACACCCCAACCTCCATGTTCACCTGTGAGGGAAAGACAGCATATGTAAATTAATACCTGTACTATAATGTTTGCTGATACACACACACACACACACACACACACACACACACACACACACACACACACACACACACACTGTGCAGACAGACACATACAGGTAAGGTGGCACAAAGGCATTATACAGACCACATTTCTGAATGATAACATGTACAACACACAACCAGACCACAACAGACACACTCTGGACAGGCCCTCAACAACATGCAGTGAGCTATTACTACTTAATTTTCCAACTAATATACACCTCTGAGATACGTAAGGAGTGGTAGTCTGTGATGGACCTTCACCTAACACACACTGATCCCTGTTCACAATATTGATATACCCCTGTATAGCACAGTGGCAACTCCTACAGAAATGTATGTGCCAATATGTTACAGGTCCTGCAAAGAGGCTCCTGTGATGACCACTGTGATGCATTGCAGTTAACTCCACCACAAGTGAACATGCATATATTGCAATATGGCTAACAGTAACAGTTGTGTGCATGGGAAAATGCATGCTCTTAACATGCCTACGGTATTGGTGAGCCACAAGACATTTCCATACTCACCAGCTTCAGATAGTTGTTCTCCAGCCAAACCAGAGGGACCTATGTAGTTTTGGGGGAGAAGTATTGTCAGCACACTCACATGTGGCATTGGTACAGGATAAATTATGCATTTCTGAGCATGTACAGTACAAGTTCTGATACTACAGAATTGTCTGTCATTCACAATAGATGTGTACATGTGTGCCTTACAAAACCCTGCCCACAAATGCAGTTTGACCTGGAATATGCGTCCAAATACTCTAGGGATGCCAGTATGAATAATACAATATTGAAGTGATGTCCACTGGGGCCTTACCTGGATGTTCCTCACCTGTTGACCGTGTGCCACCCACCCACGGCATAGGATTGTATGGTTTCTTTGGGTGCAGTGGCTGCCCAAGGTTGGCAAGAGACTCCTCTGTTGGTATAAGTGGAGGGTTAAGGAGCAGGACCCTCATCTGGGAAACACATCACAAGACCTCATACATTGGGGACCATTATGTACAAATCCTGAACATCCATGTTTGCTAGCAATATCCACCGCTAACACCCACCTCATACCCCTGCCATCTATCAGCTCAGCATGTGTGTGGGTAGTCTCACCATACTGGCATTATAGCATGCATTGCAGTCCTGATCCTGATGTTTCATATACCCCCAATGAGGGCCATAAATGTGCATAATCCTCCATTCATCATTCTCAGCAGATTGCACATGCAGCAGGTGGGGACATCACAGAAGTTCCCTACCAGGGCATACCAGCCCATCAGACATCCATTGTACACCTATAGCCTATGAGGCCAACCCTCTCCCTGGTGTCATACATACCCCTCAAGAGTTACCTCAGTCTGACATGCCAGGCAATCACACACTCCACATTGCTGGGACTGCAGCATGAGTGCAGGTGATGCTCCACTCTGTTAACACACACACACACACACACACACACACACACACACACACACACACACACACACACACACACACACACACACACACACACACACACACACACACACACACACACACACACACACACACACACACACACACACACACACACACACACACAGCCTCCACCTGGTGAATGACTTGGACTGGTCATGTTGGCAGCTTGGATGTGTGTCACACACATTCACCCTGTGGGGAAATGGGCACCCTGTCAACATCAGGCAGAGTAGCCATGCACACCTTGGCAGGTGTAACATGATCAATTGGATGGTTAATGGAACATACACCCCTGAGATACCACCTGTGTCCCTGTTAGATGGGGACATCAGCTGCTTTATTGCATACACGTGGGCTAACGTGTCCTAGGGATATGGCTACTCAGGGTTCACAGCCTAGTAACCTGGTATGGTATGTGGAATGCCATAAGTGGCCTGTCTGCTGTAACAGGCTGTGTTGTTATGTGTCCACACACATCAGTGCCATTGATTGCTGGTTGTCCTCTATTGGCAGTGTTACAGTACCATATATTCAAGCCGACATACCACAAATAGGTAAGTGCTCCTACAGGTGCATGTGGACATTCCAGGAACATCTGAGCTACACAATAACTGAGATCAGTGCATATGTGTTGTTGGGTGACCTCCTCATAGGTGTCTGACATCTTTAGCACCCAGATGTTTCTAGAATGCGTACATGTGCCTGACAGATGTAGATCCTCCCAGACCAATGTGTATTTCCACACATCATTTGAACAATGCATGATGTTTGTACACATAGTTTTGGGAATGTGTCTGTGGCATGCCAGACCCCTGGGGGCACAGTGATGGTACTTGGGTATCTGGCACTGTATCCATTCCCTTACAAGTATGTATGCACTGCTGCTAACCCAGTGCCAGAATCCATCCACTACTACTACCTATAACTTTCTGTCCTGCTGCAGGGGTCACCAGGTATGCTAGTCGTATGTGTGAGGCAGTCAGATACAGGTGTGGAGCAGACTATGTCAGGAATGGTCAAGGAGACCTTTACAATATAACCCTGTATGACAACTTTGCTACCTATGGGCCCATCTGCCCATACTTTAAGGTAGTTCTTACTGCCACAATCCATCTCTGTAACAGCTACTGTAAGGCCACCAACAAAGGGTGACAAATCCTACTGTGTGATGAGCTTATTAGCAAAATGGTAAGTGTGACCAAGATCAAGGCTATTGGAGTGAGCTATACAGTGTCACCATGTGCATATGCAAGTACACTAAGAGCTGACTTAGTGTTATACAAACCTGACACAATGACAAGGTGTAATGATATGTGACAATAACTAATAAAGGAAAAAGAGAATACTCTATCAATGCAGTAACTACACAGTTCAGACTCACAAGGGTTCATATATGACAACATTGCAGGACAGTCTGAAATACATACAGGAAATGTGTAAAGTACTAGGTGTATAGATTCATAGGATGATACTAGGATTTTAGCCCAGATGTCCTCATAAGCCTAGGCTGGATGTTTGCCCATTTCCCTTCAAAGTCAGCACCTGTTTTCCCTGTCTAGCTGGGACACAGGTTGGATCCCAGGGTTGTCTTTTGTGTTTCTCATGGAGTCATCCAGCTTCTTCTGAAAGAAGGCTAGAGAGGTACTGTTCTAGACATGAGGAGGAGTGCATTTTACAGACAGTGTTTTGTTTGAGACACAAATCTATCCCATCAAGTACTATTCATGTCACAGACTATGTGATGGCCTTGTGTGTGGGTTATGTGAGTGGGGTTTGTCTTGCAGATATGCATACACTCCAGCAAGGCTGGTTTGGAAATGACCTTGTTAGCCAGACACAAGTCACCTATGATCAGTTTGTATGGCACTGAGTAGAACAACAGGGCTTTCAGCCTATCTGTATAGGATAGGTATTGCAGACCCTGGATTTTCCTGGTCAGGAATGTCTGTGGTCTCTGCAACTGCTGCATGTGGTTGGCAAGGTACATGCTAAATGAACCATTGTACTCGGTAATGGGTATGATTAGGGAGGAGTACAGGGATGCTATGGCCTCCTGGTTCCTGGATGACATACCCTTATTTGTGAAGTGTGGCATGTAGACAGCCTTCCGTACAATGGTGCCCCTGCAGTGTGAAACTGTCAGGTTGCTATTAACCTTGTTGCACAAGTCACCTCATGCCTAATTGCATGGTCAGTACATCGTTATTAGTGTCATAACTACTGTGGATGACATCTACCACAACACAGAAAATGATGCATTCCCTGGCATTCAGTTTGAGGCAATCCTTCTGGTACCAGTCATTAATTTGGGTAAGATCCTCCTGGAAGATGCTCACATCACTAGGGGGATGTAAGACAGTGGCCAGCTTGCAGTCATCTGTAAACCTGGTCATCCACAGACCACCGGATTCATCTTGCACCTCTGAACAGTATATCCCAAATAGTAGAGGCCCCCAGACAGATCCTTGGGGGTACACTGCTCTTAAGGGTCTACTACTAGGGGTGGCTTCCACTACTTTGACTGAGTGGGTACTATCATTGAGCCAGTTAGCTACCCATCTGGTAACATACAAGATGATGCCTAACTGTGTAGGCTTATGCATTATGGCTGACTGGGGATTATTGTCAGATGCTTTGGCTAGGTGAAGCTAGGCAGTGTGCACTATCTTCCCTTTGTCCATGTGTTTGTTGGCCGCTTCAAAGCATTCAACTAGGTTTAACAGGCCTGATCTCCCTTTGACAATACCAAACTGTGTTGGCTCAAGCATTTTGAGATTGCTGATGTCGTTGTTTATAATGTCCCTGATAATGCCTTTCATGGTCTTGCAGATCAGGCTAGTTAGGCTGATGTGCATATGATTTGCTGGGTCAGTGGATGTTACACCTTTGCGTAGAGGGGTGACAGTGGCTGTTCTCTGTGCAGATGGGATAACAGTGGTGCTCAGGCTTTAGTTAACTACAGTGTCTAATGGAGCTGAGAGCTCATTCCTGAGTTCATGTAGGATGCACCCAGGGATGTTATCAGGTCCCATGGAAACTTCAGTTTGTTGCCCTTGGGAGGGCATTACAGACCTGCCCCCTGATGATGAGGAGAGGTGGTCAGGTGCTGTGCATGTCCTCCTTTACTGATGGAAGGACAGGGGGGTGATGTTTTCACTTAACCTGTCTGCAGCAGGTTGGCCATTTCTATGACGTATGTGTATGTGGTGTTATTGACCAGCAGTACAGAGCAGATTTGGGTGTTGCCTCTGAGACTGCAGACATATGTGTGGAAGGCCTTGTGACTGACCTTGGTGGATGTGTCCAATATGAACTCAAAGGTAGCCTTAGAGTAATTCACCTGTGACCTTATCTGCTTGTTCAGACAAAGGTGAGATTGCTTCCAATTTGGCACCTGCTCCTTCTTTGTCCTGTACAGCCAATATTTCCACCTATTATGGGGTTTGTGTATTGCTGCTGTCCACCACATAGGTTTAATCCATCTTGGGGGAGATGATTTTGTCCAGTCAGGTATTGCTGAGTCCATACAGCTATGTAGGTGCTCATATAGATGTTTGGTGTAGGCTTGTACACAAAGTCATGACACAGTTAAATACTTTTCCAATTTCAACCTAGTAATTATAATCAAACTAGTAATTATTTCTGTTTCAAGGCAATGTGACAACCTGTAGCTGTTGACATTTATGTCTGTTTGATGCACTGAAACTCAGATTACACATTGGTAAAACAAATACAGCATATTTACCTGACATTTTGCAACTCACATCTGTATGTTTGAAGCTTCCAGCTACTACTATTACTACATACATGTGCACAGGTAATACTTGATGTAAATTTCTGTTCTTTGTCAGTATGGCACACTGTGTTTACACTCTTGCAGCTCTGTCATACATCTCATTCTGTTAGAGCAAAACATCTAGACAAAGGCACACATCAATGGGGGGCAAAGGCCAGAAAATAGTGACACTTTATAAATCTATCTGTAACACACTTAGTTACTAGCAAAGTAGGTTTCGCATTCACAGGAATACTCTGAAGGATATGACATCTGACATTCAAATGTATGCTATCATGTTATGACTTCAGTCTTTAGTAATGTGCCAGTGATTTGCCAGATAAAACACAACTGTATGAGAAAATGAGCACAAATATGACACAAACATATCTGCAAAAGTCCGGACAGTTGAAAGGTATGAGCTCAGTATATAATAACATTCAGTTCAAAACACACTTCTGCACCAGTTGTTTATTATGCACATACCCTATATAGATCTTGTACATTTGTAAGACAAGCATATGTATCATAGTAGCATTCACAAGTGACATATGAATATTTACAACATCCCAAGTAGCTGGCCTGTCAGTCTCACAGTCAGTATTGGATAACAGACACACCATAGTAGTCATATGTGCGCTGACCTTTGCTGGGGTGACTCGGGGGCCCGTGATGTGCTCTATGTCACTGCAGACAGAGCCAGCAGGGATGGCCGTAGGTGCTGGGCAGCAACATGTCAGTCCAGCAAGTCTTGTTGAGACCTATTGTTTAACTTCCTAGTTCCTTCTGCATTCCATTACATGCTTAATCGTTTGCCATACCTATTATAGTGCTGCAGAGTTTTCAGTTTCTGAGTAATGCAGATGTGTAGGTTTCTGTAGTCACAGTCTGACTTTGCGTCGAAAGGTTCAGACCTGTTTTACATAGGCAGCAGCTTTGTCTTTGTAGGTAATGCTCATGAGCAGGTGATGGCCTGTGCACCAACTGGTGCCTCCCACTTGCTAATTGCATCTAGAACAGCTGTGTTGTCTTTCCATTAGCCAATGGCATGGCAACACAGTGCTATAAATTAAGTCCTTCATGTGGGTCTTGCCCCTTTTCCTTGCCTGTGAGGAGGACATTATGGAGATGTGGCAGCTACAGCATCACAGAGAGTAGGTAGAAATACCTATTTGAACAAGAAATATGGAGAAAGCCCAACAAAATGGGGGGAAAAGCTCCAGAATTAGGAATAGATTATAAGTATTGCTGTTATACATTTAGAAGATTGTTAGATTAACAGGGTTTGTCTGGGCATGCATTTTCTGTGTGATTTGAGGTCTGACACTGATATGTATGACATACCTCTTAACTGTATGGATTTCCACAGAATGTCCAGAGATTTGCCTGTTATGTTTGGTCTGTTCCTCAGGCAATCTTTGTTTTTGGCAAATCACTGGGATAATCTGAGGACTGAAGTCACTAAATAATGACATCCATTTGTGTTTCAGACTTCATATCCTTCAGAAAATTTATGTTAAAACAAACCCTGTCACTCCAGCAACTTTTTCAGTTTATAACACCATTATTTAAAATATGTCCCTCTTTTTGGGCCTCTGTCCCCCAAGTATGTCAGGCTTTCTCCAGATGCCTTGTACTAAGAGGTTCAGAGGTATGGTATATAATTATTTAATGACTTCACTCCTGATATCATCCCAGTGATTTAGCAGAATCCCAGAAATGTTATGAGGAAGAGGCCATAAATATGGTCCCAAACCCTGGACATTCTGTGGAAATCTGTACAGTTGAGAGTTATGTATGTATGGTCATTGTTAACAGACTGTCAGGATTGTGTAGCAGTGTAGTGTGTACATGTTTGTTGAGCTGAGTAGGGAGAGGGGCAGATGTGAGGGTCATAGATCCTTTTCTATCTGACTTTGCATGCTGCTACATTTGCTGGTGGTCTATCAGCTGTATATGCTTCAGACTTCTTTTTTTTTTTTTGTCTGAAGAAGTCCGGATAAGATCCGGATGAAAAGCGCTTCACATAAATTTGTTTGAGGAGTCCTGTTTTGTGTAATTTTAGACCGGAGTATGTGTGAGTACATTTTATTGAGTCTACGTAGCATTTTATGCTGAAATAAAAACTTGGAGAGTACTGTCACGTTTGGAGGTTGGTGTTTCTGTGGATTTTTACAGTTTGTTTTTCACATATTGGTGCTAGTTTGAGATTCATATCTGTGTCCAAGATTATTGGCAAAAGTGATCACTAACCATGACAGTGTGACACTTGAGCGACATGCATCGGGAAGAGTGCATGGTGTATGTGTACCCATCCTGCTGTCTTTTGAAGGCATGAGGTTGGACACTGGAACATTTGGACACAAAGTGTACTAGTATACCCATCATATGGCTACTACAATCATTACTTTAACTGTAAAACCTGTGGAGAAAATATCTGTCAACACTACCTGACTATTTGTACACATATTCAGGATTACTTGTCTGTAAATATTCACACATCTTAGTTCCACTCCCTGTATTCAAACCGGGGTCTGTGTTTGAAAAAATTAAAAACATCTCTATTTCTCAACACACTGACCTACAGGGGAGCCACTGTCTCTTGCTTGACTGATTTCTGCCTAATACTCACTTGGTTAGACAGTCTGACCTTGTAATCTAAGTGGAGTGTCACCAAAGACTAGTGACAGTTGAACATACATGCTTGACAGATGGTTCTTGTACTGTGTATTAATCCTTTGAAAGCAGGTGTACACATTTAACCTCTAGTAGATGTGAATATTTGTGATCTGTACAGAGTATAGCAGGGTGCTGGGTTGTTTACCCGACCAGTATACATTTAGACATCATATATTTGCAGTCCCCACCTATTACACTGTCATACTTGCCTGTGTCTGCATACCCACATTCAGGACTACATCGATCTGAAATGCAAAGGTTAACCCAAGGCAATACTGCAGGGAACACAGTGTAATCCATTAAACATTACTAATAAAGGTTCATATATTAGTGCAGGACATATTTCATATTTCATGATATCTTGTTTTACACATTGTATTTCTTCAACAACAAATCAGATTAAACAACAAATCAGATTAAACACAACAGTTTGTGGTATAAATCTTTATTTGAATAGCATGACACAGTGCTTTTTTACAGCTGATATTCTACATTCACTACTACTGCATATCCTGTAGATTAATATTGTTCTGACAAACTTTTTATTTATTCAGTACACTCAGAACACACTACACCTACAGACAGTAAACAATGTACCACTTCTTGTTTATTACATTATATACTGCAAGATAAATTTGTACTCACCAGACTCTCATTGCAACCTCGCCAATCTGTCTGCATGTGCCTCAAGGTTGCTAGCCCTCTCCTCTGCAGCTGTAGGGGGAAGAAGAAAACATTAAGCATACATGTCTATCACATACTCAGGCTAGATTTTGGTATTGATATGGGTGAGATACTTACTCACTACTGGGGCATCCCCATCCCAAGCTTCTTGAATCCACTGGGCCAAGAGCACCCACTTCCTATGCTTTATGTCAGCATAATGATGCTGTACCTGCTCACCAGTTAAGGTGATTCCAGTAGCACTGGTGAGCTCATGTGCCAGGCAGTCTCGTTTTGTACTATGAGCACTGGTACTGGCTCTGCAGCAGTCTGTGGTCATGGTCTTTAACAAGGAGCCCAGCCATGACCCTGGATTTCAAGATGCCACAGCACTGCGCACAGAAGCATGCTCCCTCTCCATTGCCTGACAAAGTGCCTGCACAGATCAAACTACAACAGGTTCTGGATGTCTTCCCACCTGTGCAGTTTAAATATGGCCATATTCCTGCCTTTTGCCATCACTGGACCATTTTGAAAATGCTGAGCTCAGCTAAGCAGTGTGCAAACCTGCTAAACTGAGTTGAGCAGTGCTTAAAGGGGTAATGACTGAGCAGTGCTTAACAGTGCACAAATCCGCTTAGCTGGGCTGAATGCTGCTTAGAATGAGACTTCTAGCAATAGTCAAACTGGCTAAGCAGAGCTAAGCACTGCTAAGCATTGTTCATATTTCATTTCAAAAATATTTCAGAATTGCAAGTTAATTAATCATTACTGGCATATTATTAAGTGTATATAATTTACTTTACATGGCACCCCCTATGTGCTTTTATTATATTACCTTGGGGTGTGACTATACTGTATGGGACACTTGTGTTTACATGGGTGATTTCACATGTTATATCCACTGACACTTCAATTTTGGACCAGCTACACTACCCTGGTTGACAAATATAAATTACTACATTATTTAAGAAATAAAAACATTTTAACAATGCTTTCCGAAGTAAAAATGAAGGGCCTGTCTTAGTACTCGAAATATGAACTGCTGCATGGAAAGCCGGAACTCTAACCACTACACTATCACGCCATTGAGAATTTTAGCTATAGATTTGTATCTAGCTCCCATAAGATGTTTAGGCAATGCTAAGCAAAGCACAATGATGCAGAAACCCACTCAGCTATGCTTAAACTTCACTTATAATGGAAAAAAAAATATTTACTACAACCACTTGAATTATATATATTAATACTAATACTGATTCATATTTGGTAATGCACTAACTGTCATTCTATCAACTTTCTAAGGCTGTATGTGCAGCATGTTTTATATTTGCCCTATTTTGGGACCTTTGTCCCATGTTTATTTCATGGCTTTATCCATATTTCTTGGTGGAAGAGGTTGAGGTGTGTGCATAACTTTCAACTGTCTGGATTTTCACAGACTGTACAGATGCTTGGCTCATATTTTTGTTTTGTTCCTTATAACATTCATGGTTTTCTGCAATTTAGTGGAATGATCTCAGGATTGAAGTGGCTAAATAATGGCATACATTTGAGTTTCAGACTTCTCATCCTTCAGAAAATGTATGTTAATACAAACCCTGTTCCTCTATCAACTTTCTAAGTTTATGAGAGCTGTGCTTAACATATGTCCCTATTTTTGGACCTTTGCCCCCCATTTGGTTGTCCTTTGTCCAGAATTTGGGCACTAAGAGGTTTACAGGTATGGCTGTGTGTCTGAGGACACACTTGTGCTGTAAAGTGCTGTATGGCACTTTGACAATGCAGGGGGTGTGTTACACTTCCTGTCACACACCTTCTGCTTTTCTTCCCATTCACACTCAAGCTTTCAGTATCCATGGACACCAAAAGCCTTGTAAAGTGTTGTACAGCACTTTCACAATGCAGGGGCACCCCCTGCATTGCTTCCCATTGACAATCATGCTTTCAGTGTCCGCGGACACTGAAAGCATTGTAAAGTGCTGTATGGCACTTTCACAATGTAGGGGGTGTGTGACAGTACCTGTCACACACCCCCTGCATTTATTTCAAGTCCCGCTAACTATTTCAGTGTCTGCAGACACTGTTTTACTGTTATTAACTGCTTTCACTGTCCACGGACACAAACTGAAAGCATTTAAAAAGGGCCGTATGGCACTTTGAGAGTGCATGGGGCATGTTGGATCTGTGAGCACTACTGCAACACACCCTCTGCACTCATTCAGTCCTCATGTCTGCAGATCCATTCTCAGTAACACACTTTCATTAATATGAAAGGCGTGCTGCTGAGAAGGCTGAGGCACTCTGTGTAGGAATAGCACTATTCCTAAATGGAGTTTATTGAATCCTGGGGAGAGACTACATATCAGTGTACAAGTTGTGTAGTTCATTGTCAGCTTCAAAATAATCCATCATGCGTGTCATCACCATACTCCCTTGCAAAGAAATGGGCATAATAATGAGAAATATCCTAATTTCCATAATACAACAAATAAGCCAAGTATTTCATTTCAGTCTTTGTCACAGATGAGCACTGACTTTTTTTGCAGAAATTGCAATTTTTTGCTCTGCTGTGAATATTACACTTCACCCCTGATGTTGCCCTACTTCCTTGCACACATATTCATAGGTACATAGGTTCATACTAGGCTATCTGCCCTGGGGCAATTATAAAGCCCAGAAGCCTTCTGTATGGCTACATACGCCCCCTTGATTTAATACTGTGTGCCCTTTTTAAGGTTTAATTTACTGTGCCTCTGTCTAATAGTAATCCCTGGGACAAACCTACGATCTCCTCTCCACTTAGAGAGATTCTTGAGAGGTGAGGTGCTCACATGAACTGGCCTCATGAACTGGAATTCCCTATTCCAAGCGAAGGGAGTCTCTGGGTTATCTCTGTGTCTTTCCAGCAATTTCTTTTATTTATTTCTGAGGTGGGGTTCAAGTGTGTGTGAGTCCTCTAAGGGAAGGGATTTAGATGAGGTGAGGCATCCATGTCCATTAATTTTGTGACATAGCTTTTTTGTGTATGTCAGGGTATAGACCTCAAGGCGCAGGGTGGAGAAAAGATGGAGTTTTTAACAGGCAGCATATATGGCATGTTTGAGAGACCCTTGATCTTGGTGAGATAGATTTGGTTGGGTCTTCTAATTGCTGCAGGTGCCGTGGAAGGTACATCCCAAAAAGGCATTGTATTCTGATGTGGGCCTGATGAGGGATGAATGGGGGCAACAATTACCTCTTTGATCTAGATGTGAAGCCATGCATTGATGGGGTGGGCTATGTAGAGAAGGTCTTCAACCAGTTTGCAAATGTGGTTTTCAAAGGAGAGATTGTTATCAACTTGGGTCCCCAGGTAATAAATGTTTTGCCAAATTAGGCATTAATACATGGCAGGGCACATTATTTTTGCATGGCACACTAGACAGTTTTTGAATGGCATTTGTGTTTCCTGAAGATGGCACCTGTGTCGAGTGGAGAGTCGTTTCCATGTTGCAGTTTGCCAGTGTCTTGGAACTTGGTGAGTTATAGTCCTTCCGCAGTGCCTGTACCTCGGAAAGTATAGTCCCGAATAGTGGTGGTCCCAGGACAAGGAGACCAGAGCCAATGCCACTGCCAGGACAACTCCATCACACCATCCACTGTCACTCGAGCCAACTTGTGAGGTGGGTTCTTTCTGTGGGTTTTGTGATTTAATCTTTTGACTTTATTTTATTTTATTTAGCTGTTATGCTTATCTATGATGCCATATTCAGCTTGATGCAGATGCCCTGTACAAGGTCTTGTAGGCTTGTCATTTACCTTCCTTTCATCATGGCTTTGGTGACTGTTTCAAAGAGGTGAACCAGTTTCAAAAGGCAGGGATCTGCCCTTGACAATCTAAGAACTGAAAAGCCCTGCTGGGTAGTAGGTGTGTTGTTCTTGTCCTCCATGATCCCATTCTCTCCCTCCCCATGGCCTTGCAGCTAGCCTAGCTAGTCAGGCATGGGGCGATATAGTCCAGGATCCGGAGGGCTCCACCTTGTGGGAGTGGGACCACACCTGACTGATGTGCCCTGTGGTGGAGCTGTATCCTGCAGGCTGAGATTGTATGAGCTGTTTATTTGAGAAATTAGTTATTTCTTTGAGTTTCATGTAGGATGCAACTGTGGGATGCATCTGGTCCCATGGACCATGGTGTTTTTTGTTGAGAAGGCAGCCTTCACCTGAGCATCAGAGATGTTTGGGAGGCAGCCCTCTGCCGAATAGATACTTGCTCTTTGGGTCATTTAGGGTACTATCAGAAGGCATAAAAGTCTTGCAGTTGTGCAATTGGTCTCTCGAAGATGGCCTCAGAGGAGTTTTATTTGGTTGGATAATTTTTTTTAGTCTCATAAAGATTTGCCGAGGATTTTAGGGATTTTGCTCCTTTTTAGTAGTAGCTGATCAGAGATGTTGTCCTAATTTATTTATGGTAGGGGTCCAGAGTACTGGTCCTCCCTGTGAATGATGGGTCTTGGTTTTTGGATCTTCAGCATGATTGGACCAGCCCTTGGATGAAATAGGGTCTCTCTTCGTTTATCCCAAGCATTTCTGGATAATTCCTGGTATATTCCGCTAAAAGTAGTTCTGTGAAGGATTCCACTTTTCCACTAGTTTGGTGAGAAGTTGGCTTTTGCTGAAGTTTTCTTTTAGTTTTTTGAAGGCTGGGGGTGTGAATTTCATGTGAGTTTCAGTGAAATGAATTTATGAGGAAGTTATCAATGGAAATATACAATTTGTGGGCATCTACCAATGAGGACCATGCTCTGTCATGGATTGTATAGTCTAGTATATTGTAATGATCAGGGACTAGTAGATTATATTCTTGTGGATTTGAGTTTAGTTATTCCCTTTATTTGGAGTTTATAATTTGCAGGGCTTGATGGTGGCTAGTGGCTGGTTTGGGTAGTTGAAAGTCCCCAATAATATGGTGGTGGGATAGATCTTCTCTTTCTCCACTGTTAGAGATCTTCCGACCCTCCATCCTGACTTTGAGAGGAGTGGTCTGTAAGGATGCTATAAACTGAAAGTAGGTCTGATTAAACTGTATTGCCACATGGTGGACCACTGTTGCCACTGCACTAACTGCACTAACCTATTATGTGTGGTAAATATGAAGCAGCCCCTCCTTTTGTGGTTTGGTGGTGGTTTGGTCCCTCCTTTCATATGATATGAGGTATATAGGAAAGTATAGTGGAATAGTGCTGGGGCTTCTCAGTGGTTTCTGCTCTCTGCACCTCACTGCACAATGTTCTCCTCTCTGAGGAGCTTGAGAGCTTCAGCATCTGCAGGGTTAAGACAGTACTTAGCGTTAAGCAGGCTTACCCTTAGTAGTTTCGTGGTTGCTTGTGCTGTATTGGGGGGTGTTTTTTCCTTTTTGCCTAAAAAAGGCACTATGGGGTGGCAAGGCAAGCCTTTGCCAAATATCCCAGTGGTGACAGGTGCGGTGCAAGCAGGTCGAAGGCGCGTGCAACGTCAGTTGTCAAGCATGTCATCCCAGGCTGACAAACACTGGGATCCTTTGACAATGACACCAAAATTTTAGTCAATTGTTAAAATCAATCATTTTGTCTTTGTACTGTGGCATCATTCTAGGTGAGGGTAAGATGCTGCCATGATCATGTCTCCTCCTCCTGTCTCTTTTCATGGTGTCCAGTATATACACAGCAGTTCACACCAACATGTTCAATGACTGAGTCATATTTGTATTTGCTTTTGGAGTGTTTGGAGTGTGCTGAGTATATGGCACATCCTAGCACCTGGGCACCAGACCACTCCTTCCCTTTATTCAGCCTGCTGAGCGGAGATGTGTGTGGTCGAGGATAGAGTCACCTAACCCAAAAAAGTACAAAAGTATCAGTTTAGCTGTCTGGGCTGTGGCTGCTTAAGGGCTGTGCAGCTGTGGGCTAGTATTTGTGTGTTGGTTGTGTTTTGAGGTAGCATTTGCTTGATGTCTGCTTTGGAGGTCTCTGTTGCTTAGGTAGATTTTTATTTAGAGCCTCCGAGTATGTTTTTGTGTATTTATGTGTTTGGTTCACTGAACTAGACAAATATATTAATTTTCATAATCCTACATGCAAACAAACTGTGACATCTGTCCATGTATGATACCCACAATTCATATTATTACATGAAGTTGTACATTTTGATATTGGCTTCAAAAGGATCCCTCACTGATCACCTTAGCATCTTTACTAACAGAGTTATTTATCAAAGTAGGAAAAAAATATCATAAATGTCGTAACCTAAGTCATAAACAAACTGTGATATCTCTACATCATACAGATACAGTTCTTTTACCATCTTGTATGTACTAATTTTTTGTTGTGTCTTTCGGCTTTTCCCAGTTAGGGGTCGCTACAGTGGAACTCCGGTCTGCTAATGATTGGTAGTTGATTTTTACGTGCCGAGTTACCAGCCCTGACAAACAACCTTCAATGAAGATATGCCCATTCACGCACGTCTCCATGCAGAAGACGCTCTAGCTGAGAATCGAACCGGACAACATATACTGTGAGGCGACAACGCTACCGCAGCACCACCACGTACTAATATTGTATTCAAAATGAGATCTTACTAACCATGTTGAAATGTTCCCTACCATAGTTATTTACCAAAATATGAAAAACATATAATAAATTTCATAACCTAAGAAGTTGTGGGAAAAACCTCTGCATGATTCTACGTATACAGAAATCAAAACCTGGCACTTGCATTCATCAATGTGATAATGACTTTTATTAATGTGAATAACAGTGGCAGTTGATGGAGGTTTTACCTGATAAGTAATAATAACTCAGTGTTATACTATAAATGTACATATTCCCCTGGATTCAATAAGCCAAAAACTCTGTGCAGGAATAGTGTAGCCATTCCTGCATGGAATATGGCTGCTGAGCAACAGTAAACGTGCCTGGGGATGTGCATGAGCCTGGCAACACTATTCTGCCATGGACACAACTGGATTATGCTAATGACCTCATTTGCTGTTGAAAACCATGCAAGTGAGGTCAATTAGTGATCCAGTAAGCAGGCAGGCATGCATGGCAGAATAGTGTAATATGCAGAAATGTATTCGGCTACTAGCCAAATACATTTTTGCAAAAATCAAAACGGAGGTATGACAGCTCAAACTAAAGCATGTTTTCTAATCCTTAGGCATGCCAATGGCCATTGGCATGGAAAGGTATTGAAAAATTATAAAAATAAAAGTTTTTGTTTGGCTGATCTCGGACGTTTAAGCATAGGGCAGTGGTGCCCAAACGAGTTGTGCCAAAAAGTGAAAAGGCAGTTTTAAGTGAAATCTGCATTTTGCCATTATAGTCTATGGCATGCAGAATCAAAACAATAGCAGGGGACAGTGGTTGCTAAGGGAAAAGGCTCTGGGGTAGTGCAGTAACTAGAGACTAAGGCAGTGGGGTATGCTAATGAGGGAAATTTACTGAATCACAAAAATAAGCCAAGTGCCAAACTGCACCTAAATGTGAAGGTACTATAAGGCAGTGGTGTTAAGCAGGAGGAACAGCAGACATGAAAAGGGTGTGTGTCATGCTTGGTGTAAGCACATTGGAGCTCCATGACTGTGCTTAGCTAAGCAGGTGTGTCTGAGGCTGTATTGACTTATTCCATGAAATGAAGAGTGTGTTTGTGTCCAGGGGAGGGATATTTCTCATTGTTTACCTCAGCTAAATGGGTTTTGTGAGGTGCACACCGGGTCTAAAAAAAATAAAACCTGAAATAGCAGGACTGTTTATATTTGGGCATTGGGTTTGTGTGGCACACCTTGGGACTTAAAAGAAGTGGAAATGTAAAGGGGAAAAAGGAAAAAAAAAAGGAAATAGCAGAATACAAGCAATCAAGTACAAATAACACAGGCAGCATCTGCAGCACAATAGTATAAAGTAAGCAAACAACTTACAGTCTGTTTTTTCCCACAAACTCTGCACCATTGGTGTACACATGGGGGAACTTTAACTGAAGACATGTTAGTGGCTGCCATTGCTTTGATCCATCAGTATGTGCTAGTGGCTGAGGGCAGTAAGGATAATGCTGACAACCGCCACAGACCAAGGAAGCGGAGAAGAGTGTTCAGACCCAGGGTAACTTACCAGGGGCTACATGATGTGGGGATAGTAGAGAGCTACAGGGTGGACAGAGACATACTTCAGCAAATCATCGAGCTGTGCTTGCCTCAACTCTGACCCAGAGCCAACAGAGGGGAACCTATCCCAGTGGATACCAAGGTATGTGTAGCCCTAAGACTACTAGCTACAGGTACTTTCCAAAGATCTACTGGGTACATCATGGGGGTCTCACAGGCATCCACATCCAGGGTACTCCACCAGTTCCTGGATGCCATCCTACCACATGCCGGTGAGCACATTTACTTTCCCAACACCCATGAGAAGAGGACCAGAAATATGCGTTTCTTCCACTGTGTAGCAGGATACCCAGAGGTACTGGGTGCGATAGAATGCACGCACATCCACATCAAAGCACCAGCCAGTGAACATGGCAGGCTCTACATAAACCACAAGGGCTTCCACTCCATCAACTGCCAGGCCATGTGCAATGTCCAGGGCATTATGATGAATGTGAGTGCTGGCAGCCCTGGAAGCTATCATGACTCCCACATCTGGCATTCATCACAACTGTACCAGGCATTTGCCAGTGGGGACATTCTGTATGGCCATGCTGGCTATGCACTGGAGCCGTGGATGATGACACCCATCAGAAATGCACACATACCCACAGAAGAACACCATAATGAGGCACACACACAAACCAGCATCATAATAGAACGTGTGTTTGCGATGCTCTAGTCATGGTTCCACTGCGTAGACATATCTGGTGGAGCCTTGCAGTACTCTCCAGCCACATGTCCACACATGTTCATAGTATGTGCCATGTGGATTACTATCAATAGCTTGAAACTGAAAATCACAAATGTTGTTTTATGCAGCGCATATGTTCGACTCATGAGTATTAAGTATCTCCAAAAGTCGACACAGCAACAATGTTTTGTCAATATTTATGTAGACAGTTGCCATTGCCAATCATTCTTCTTGTCCCTGTCTTGTGTACATCCTTATTAACTGACATACACTTGAACATCAACATACTGACTGTCGCTCCTACCATTTTCAAGGAGGTGCCTGTCATGTAACTCAGTTTCTGCCTTTTGATAGTAAACCATGGCATGCTACACAATATGATCCTACAGAAACAGCTGTAGCAGGACAACACAGGGAAGGGCCACACAGCCCCCCACCATTGCCTAGGTACCCACAGGTACAGAGGGACTTAGAAGAGGAAGCTCTTAACCTGCTCCCATAGGCAGACAGAGGTGTGCCCAGTATGCCCAGGCCTTGGCAAAGAAGCAAAGCATAGCACACACACTGACACTGTAGGGAACCAGGGACTGACACCTCTCTCTGACTTGCATACACAGTAAAATTGATGACACACACATCACATTACCTGTAACTTACCATGTATAGGCAGTGTACTGTGTGCATCCAACATAGGCAGCCCTCAAGCACTGTCCTCGCAACTGCCACAAGCACAAGATAAGTCAGTCTTCTTAACAATAAAAGAATGGATTGCTATGTTTTGGTAGCAAATCTATGGTAATGCTGCATGCATGCAGGGGAATTGGGTGGCCTACTGGAATGGCAGCAGACAACTGACAGCTATGTGGGACACTAGGAAATGTCTACAGAATACTGGCTTCCCCACACTATGCAGTATCATTTAAGGTGACAAATCCCACTGCAGTATATGTGGGGGCCAACTAAGATGGTGGTCATAGGTCACATGCATGGATGCCACTGTGGGGATCCCATACTCAGTCCAAGACTCACACAGCAAGTCAGCCATAGAAAACCATAAAGGAATGTTTGGCAAAGGCACACAAATGGTGACAATGATGGAATACATCCTACAGACTTGCATAGTGATATCATAGCAGGTCTTGCATTTGCAGTAAGACTCTGAAGGGTAAGAAGTCTGAAACTCAATTGTATGGCATTACAATCTAACCTGTGGTCTCTAGTAATATGCCTCTATTCTCCAAGACAGGGCACAATGCTATGCTAAATGGAACCAAAATGTGAAGCCAATATCAGCACAGTCTGTGCAAATGTGTACTGTTGACAGGTGTGTCCACCCACACCCATATTCACATAGAAATGCAGCAACATGTAAGTTTGTAGGGTAATAGCAACAGAACACACATTGCCAGGGCTGTCCCAATCAACATGATAACTTGTTGCATGTCCACAATATGCAGGGGTCAATGAGCTATGCATATGTGTGGGGAATACTTGTCAGGATGTGGCCAGCAACTTCTCATGGCTGTTGTGTCCTACTGGCCTAGGTAACATATTGTGGCAGACAGAGCCATGTTCCACAAAATGCAGTGCCAACTATTTTACATGTCAGCTACACATACTGTGGGAGTTGTACACACTGTCCAGATGTGGGTATGGTGCCTAGTAGAACAGCAGTGCATTCTGTCACTTACCATTGTCACCCCTGGGGGGTCCACTGCCTGGCAGTCTGGGAACATCTGAGTGACAGAACACACTGCCTTGCTGCAAATGGCCTGTAATCTCACATGCCCTACAGGCCTCTGGCAAAGGCTCATGCTTCACCCATAATGCCTTTGTAGGGAATGTCATGGAGTCCATACTACCAACATAACACAACCAACAAATGCAAATGTAAGGTCATGCTGCTAAATGCTAGTAGCATACCTCTCAACCTCATAGAGCAAGAAATCTGGACAAAGCCATACATAATGGTGGGATAAAGGCCCAACTATAGGGAGACATTTGAAATATTGCTCTCATAGTGTTAGATAGTTGATAGAATAACACAAGGGGTGTGAAATAGCATGGATGTCATGAATGGTGCAAATTCTGAAACTTTAATGTTCTGTCAGTATTCCCTGACTACAACCCTGAGTGATTTGCAACAAATGTGCTAGAAAACTACAGTGTTAAGGGAAACCAACCAGATATATCAGGCATGCATCTGGATAATCCATGAGAATCTGTACAGTTGACAGGTATGGCCACACCAGGATATGATCTGTCAGGTAAGAAGAATACTGCACAACTAGGAGATCCCCAGCCAGCATATAACCAAGGTGTTGCACCTTTTACACAGCTTCATCAGTCAGTTGGCTGTAGCCACACCTTCCAACTGGTCGGATTGTGCAAGAATATCTTGCCTTTACCTCATAATATAGGTCTGTGCATCATCCATCTTGTATTTCTCTGGTAAATAACTGTGATGATCTGATTATATCTGTCAGTATGTAATGACACAATACAGTACAGTGTCAAACATTACATATGTGAAAAAATGTCTACTAAAACAAATCCTGTCACTCAAGCAACTCATACATTGATAAGAGCAATAGTTACAGTACCCCCTATGTTTGGCCTATTGTTTCCCCATATTGGCAGCCTATCTCCAGATATCTTGCACAAACATGTTACAAGGTATGGCTGTAGAACACAACATACTGGAGTACAACTATCCCTGGAATGGATTTCCACACTTACTATAGAAGGTCATACTGAACATGCTCCTACACTTAGAGAAGTGAAGTCCATGTGTGAAACCACATCAGAGTATATATCTCTGTATTGTGCAAATGCTTTTGCATACAAACAGCTATGTAAACCTGTCTCCACACACACCCATCAGACAGGATCACCCAGAGCCAGCTGTAGGTGACACATATGTAGTATATCTGCATCTGTTGTGTGTGATACACACACATATATATATATCGGCAACATATTACAATATGTCAACCATACACACACATAGACATGGGGATGAGAGGGACAGACAGTTATAGAGTGAGACATACAGGGAGACACATACAGACAGTGAGGCATACACAGGGATACCTTGAATGGCATAGAGTGATGTCCTGCTGAAGACAGTTGCATATCAGCTGTAAACAATGGCATGTGCCAGCATAAAGATGAGATTCATTGGCTGATGGTATTGAGGTGGGGAATGGAATATCACATCACCTACCTTTGTGTGTGTGTGTGTGTGTGTGTGTGTGTGTGTGTGTGTGTGTGTGTGTGTGTGTGTGTGTGTGTGTGTGTGTGTGTGTGCATGTGTGCGTGTGTGTGTGTGTGTAGGTCTAAGTAGTAAGATGCCGTACCCACCCAGTACTCTTCACATTGCCCTACTTTACAACATCTGCTAATGTAATTCATCTTAGAAGTACCTTTGGACTGACTTTAGTCTTGTAAGCTCTATAGCACATGTGATAACTGCATAACAGTAGTATATCAATAACTAGATAGGTAAGGGTTCTAATCACAATCTTGGCATATGTAACAGTGGGTGTGTGTGTGGGGGTAACAAGTAAGAGTTTTAGTCCATTGCCAGCCAGTACACCTCCCATTACCCTACTTCACAGTAGAAATACTGTTGGACTGGGTTCTGCCCTATAAGCTGTGTGGTGTGTGTGATAACGGCATAACACTATACTACAAATAATTATTGATTCTAGGGTTCTAATCTCAGTCATGGTAAAAGTGTGTGTGTATGTAGGTTAAATGTTTTGATCCCATTCACACTCAGCACACTTCTCATTGTCCTACTTTAGCAGTCCTGTTGATGTCGATTGGTTTAGCAGTACCTTTGGCCAACCCTCAGCCCTATAAGCTTTGTGGTGCATGAGATAACTCAGTAACACTGTAGTATAAATAACTAATTAGATAGGGGTTCTAATCTCTGTCCTGGCAAATGTAAAAGTGTGTGTGTTTGTAGGTTAAAGATTTTGAGCCCATTCATACCCAGTACACTTCACATTGTCCTACTTTAGCAGTCCTGCTGATGTCAGTCACATTAGATATAACTTTGGGCAACCCTCAACCCTGTAAGCTTTGTGGCACATGCGATAACTGTGTAACACACTAGTACAGATAACTAGTTAGGTAGGGGTTATAATCTCAGTCCTGGCAAATGTAAAGTTGTGTGTTTGTAGGGTAAAGATTGTGAGCCTGTTCACACCCAGTACTCTTACCATTGCCCTAGTTAAACAGTCATGCTGATGTCAGTCGCCTTAGAAGTACCTTTGCACAGCCGGCAACCGTACAAGCTCTGTGGCACATGTGAGAATTGCATAACACTCTAGTTCAAATAACTAGTTAGGTAAGGGATTTACTCTCAGTCCTGGTAAAATTGTGTGTGTGCGTGTGTGTGTGTGTGTGTGTGTGTGTGTGTGTGTGTGTGTGTGTGTGTGTGTGTGTGTGTGTGTGTGTGTGTGTGTGTAGGTCTAAGTATTATGATGCCTTACCCACCCAGTACACTTCACATTGCCCTACTTTACAACATCTGCTAATGTAATTCATCTTAGAAGTACCTTTGGACTGACTTTAGTCCTGTAAGCTCTATAGCACATGTGACAACTGCATAACAGTATTATTTGAATAACTAGATAGGTAGGGGTTCTAATCACAATCCTGGCATATGTAACAGTGTGTGTGTGTGTGGGGGGGGTAACAAATAAGTGTTTTAGTCCATTGCCAGCCAGTACACCGCCCATTACCCTACTTCATAGTAGAAGTACAGCTGGACTGGGTTCTGTCCTATAAGCTGTGTGGTGTGTGTGATAACTGCATAACACTATACTACAAATAACTATTTAGTCTAGGGTTTTAATCTCTGTCATGGTAAAAGTGTGTGTGTCTGTAGGTTAAATGTTTTGATCCCATTCACACTCAGCACACTTCCCATTGCCCTGCTTTAGCAGTCCTGTTGATGTTGATCGCTTTAGCAGTACCTTTGGCCAAACCTCAGCCCTATAAGCTTTGTGGTGCATGAGATAACTCAGTAACACTGTAGTACAAATAACTAATTAGATAGGGGTTCTAATGTCTGTCCTGGCAAATGTAAAAGTGTGTGTGTTTGTAGGTTAAAGATTTTGAGCACATTCACACCCAGTACACTTCCCATTGTCCTACTTTAGCAGTCCTGCTGATGTCAGTCACATTAGATATACCTTTGGGCAACCCTCAACCCTGTAAGCTTTGTGACACATGCAATAACTGTGAAACACTCTAGTACAGATAACTAGTTAGGTAGGGGTTCTAATCTCAGTCCTGGCAAATGTAAAGCTGTGTGTTTGTAGGTTAATGATTGTGAGCCTGTTCACACTCAGTACTCTTACCACTGCCCTAGTTAAACACTCCTGCTGATGTCAGTCACCTTAGAAGTACCTTTGGGCAGCCGGCAACCATGCAAGCTCTGTGGCACATGTGATAATTGCATAACACTCTAGTTCAAATAACTAGTTAGGTAAGGGATTTACTCTCAGTCCTGGTAAAAATTGTGTGTGTGTGTGTGTGTGTGTGTGTGTGTGTGTGTGTGTGTGTGTGTGTGTGTGTGTGTGTGTGTGTGGGTTAAAGGTTTTGAGCCAGTTCACACCCAGTGCACTTGCCATTGCCCTACTTTAGCAGTCCTGCTGATGTCAATCACTTTAGAAGTACCTTAGGGAAGCCTACAGCACTACAAGCTTTGTGACATGTGCAATAATTGTGTAACACGATAGTACATATAACTAATTAGGTAGGAGTTCTAATCTCAAATCTGGCAAATGTGTGTATGTCAGTGTGTATATGTGTAGGTTAATGCATTTTGTGGCTTCTCTCACACAGTACATCACCCATTGCTATACATTACAAGGGCCGGTGATGTTCCTCACCTTAGAAGTACCTTGGGACAACCTTCACCCTATAAGGTCCATGGTGTGTGCCATATATACATAACACTGTAGTAGCAGTAACTAGATAGATAGAGGTTCTAATCTTAGTATTTGGTAAATGTGTGTGTGAGAGCCATATCCATTGAGGGGTGGGTTTTGCAATTATTTGCTATCACCCACTGAGTACACATTCCAATGTCCACTTTACAAGGCCCACTGTTGTCATCCACTGTAATTATAGCTGTAGACAGTCTGCAGTCCTATAAGCTCTGTGCCATGTGCAATAACCTTGTAACAGTATAGAATAAATAACAAGATCCAGGCAACATGAAGGGACTCTGGCTGACAAAGTTCACAGACGATTGCAAGTTGAGAGCCATTAATAAATCCCCAAGTGATATTGACATCCTACAGAAAGACCTCACTGAGGCCAATGACTGGTGCCAGAACCATGGCCTTAAGCTCAATGCCAAAAATTGTGTTGTCATCCCCTTTGGGAAAAATCCAGTTCCCATGAATTACCCCATTGATGGTAGTCCAGTGAACACAGAAGGCATTATAAGAGATCTGGGGACACACGTTGACAGCAACCTCTGTTTTGACCACCACATTGTCACTGTGGTTAGAAAGTCCTTTAATGTGGCACATCTCATTACTATGGGTTTTACATCCAGGAAGAAAGAGGTTATTGTCTCTCTCTCTACTCTTCCCTCATTAGGCCAGTTATTGAGTACAATGCCCCATTTATCATGTACCTCACTAGACACCTGCAACAACTGGGGAGGCCACAAAAGTATCTCACAAAGAGGATCCTAGGCCTTAAACACTTGTACTATATGGACAGACTCAAATAACTCCAACTATTCTCTGTCTCATATCGCCTACTTAGAGGCCATCTCTGCTTGATTTACAAAGCTATGTCTGACCCAGCTCTGTTAGAAATGCTACATCTAAAGAAATCCCAATCCCTCCGCACCACATGCTCCAGAGACCTCAACCTCGTTACCACAATCAACAGAACATGTTGGAGGGACAGGTTCAAAACCCAGAGACTGCCCATGCTGTGGAATAGACTTCCAATACATGTCAAACAGAGCACCTCACTGGCCGTCTTCAAGAGAAATCTTGATGAGTAAATGGGGAATAGAAAATTCACCTTGGGGATCACTCCAGTGGCTCTACTCGACAGAGGCACTGGGAACTAAGGTTGGGTGGCACGAAACCAGGGTAATCCTACGGGCTAGGCTTGTAAAGGCTCTAGAACCATTAGTCTAGTACATACCTATGAACCTATAAGATAGGCAGCCCATCTAATCCTTGGATATCACTTCCCATTCAGGAATCATAGACAAACACACTCATCCAGGCATGAACAATTACAGCCCTTAAGACTAAACAACACACCCGATACACTTGTAATAGGTGACTCTATCATCAGGCACACTGACGTCCCGCTCACCAGGCTGAACAAGGAGAGGGTCACGGTGAGCAGCCTGTCGGGTGCTAGGATCCGCCACATAACACAAGCACTCAGGTCACTCCAAGGCAAGTACAAATAAGACTCAGTCATTGTCCATGCTGGTGTGAATGACCTGAGACGTACCTCCCTGGACTACATAAAAAGAGACATAAAGGAGCTCTCTGAGCATGTAGCCCAGGTCGGTATGGCCCTGACCTTGAGTAGCATCTTACCCTCACCAAGAATGATGCCACAATATGAAGACAAGATGATCAATTTCAACAACCGGCTTAAGTACTGGTGTCATTCAAAGGGGATCCAATGCCTGTCAGCTTGGGATGATATGCTTGACAAGCCACGATGCTTAAGCTTAGGGACGGCTTGCACCTGTCACCCCTGGGCTATCGGATATTGGCAAAGGCTCTTGCTACCCCCATAGTGCCTTTTTTAGGCAAGGCTCAAAAGACAAACCCACCTCCATAGGTATCACAAGGGATAAGAAACCAAGAGTAATGCTACTCAACGCCAGAAGTCTAAACCTCAAGATGCACGCACTCAAAACTCTCCTTAGCATGGAGAACATTGATATCTGTGCAGTAACAGAAACCTGGTTCAGCGCTCCTGAGAGCACCCCAGCACTACCAGGTTATACCTCATACCATGCTTTTCGGCCCCAAAACTTGGACCAAACCACAAAAGGAGGGGGAGTATCGATATTCATCAAAGATACCCACACCTCCAGGTTGATGGCAAAGCACAAAGCATCAGAGACTATCCATGTGCAACTAACAGTGGGTAAAACTGCCTTCCAGTTTATAGCCTGCTACAGACCACCCTCCCAAACCCAGGAACCCCACTCGGCCTTCCTGAGAACACTGGAAAATATGAAGGTCTCTCCAAACACCATTATATTGGGCGACTTCAACTACCCAAACATAAACTGGGAGCATTACTCTAGCTCCAATACCCTAGCCCAAAGGTTCCTAGAATTTATAAACTCAAATGCTATGGAACAACTTGTTACCACTCCCACAAGAGGGGAAAACATACTGGACCTGATCATCACCAACATGGGGACTCTATGCTCCAGACCAGAAGTGTATCCCTCACTGGTAAGATCAGACCATAAACTAATCTCACTGGATATCCCGACCCCACCCCCTGCCCAGAAAACCACAGTGAAAAACTTCTCTAAAGCAAATTTCACACTCCTCAAAACCAAGGTGGAATCCTTCAAAGCCCCCGGGCCTGTGGAAAATACAGCCCAGGCTGCAGAATCCTTTATAAATGCATTCTATGAACACCTTCAGGAATGCATGGATCATGCGATCCCAAATAAAACCAAGACCCAATCCTCCAAAGGCAGACGTCCTGTCTGGTGTACCCCAGCCATAAACAAACTATACAATTAGAAGGAGAAAGCTACTAAATGATAGAGCAAAATCCCAAAAAGGGAAGGCATCACTGATCAGTATTAGCAAAAAACTACGGGCACTCATAAAATTGTCTAAGGCCAGCTTCGAGAGAAAAATTGCACAGGACACTAAGGATAATCACAAGGCTTTCTTTAGTTATGTTAGGAACCTGGGTGGTAATTCCCAGATATGCACAGAATTAATCCAAAATGACAATAAATACACTGAACCCACAGAAATTGCCAACATCCTAGCTGACTGGTTCAGCGCAAATTTCTCCCCCCCTCCCCACCAAAAGGGCAAATATCTATCCCAGCAGAGTGCTGCCCCCCTGACATCTCAGATGCTCAGGTAAGAGCCGCCCTCTCCAAAACAAAAAACACAGCATCAATGGGACCAGACGGTGTCCCGGCTGCCCTACATGAACTCCAAGAAGAGCTAAACCCAAACATAAAACTACTGTTCAATCTCAGCCTTACTACAGGATATGTGCCTAAAGAGTGGCGTACAGCAACAGTGGTCCCTCTCCATAAAGGTGGTGCCTCAACGGATCCTGGAAACTATCTCTGCAAAGCTATGGAAAGGATCATCATGGACCTCATAAATAAAGATATTGGGGACCTACAGACACTGGATCCTTCCCAGTTCGGCTTTATTAAGGGCAGATCCTGCCTCTTAAACCTGGTTGATTTCTTTGAAACCATCACCAAGGCCATTGACGAGGGGAAGGTGGTCCACACAGCCTACCTGGACCTCGCAAAAGCCTTCGATACAATACTCCACTCGGGCATTATAGATAAGCTCACCAGCTTAAATATAAACCCCTATGTCACTAGATGGATTGCAAACTGGCTCAAGGACAGAACCCACATGGTTAGAATTGCTGGAGCCATGTCAGACTCCAAACCAGTTACAAGTAGTGTCCCACAAGGCTCAGTCCTGGGACCTCTCTTGTTCGGTATATATTTCTCGGAGGTACAGGCCAACACGGAAGGACTGTGGCTGACCAAGTTCGCAGATGACTGCAAACTGGGCCATAATCGACTCCCCAGCCGACACAAGCATCCTCCAAAAGGGCCTCACAGAAACAGACAACTGGTGCCAGAGCCATGGCCTCAAGCTAAATGCCAAAAGTGTATAGTCATCCCTTTGGCAAAACAAAGTGCCCACAAATTACCACATAGGTGGTAATCCATTAAGTACAGAAGAAGTAATTAGGGACATGGGGACCCAAGTTGATAGCAATCTCTCATTTGACAACCACGTGGCCAAAGTGGTTAGAAAAACATTTTATATAGCCCACCTAATCATGAAGGGATTCACATCTAGATCAGGGGAGATCATCGTGCCTCTTTACTCATCCCTGATCAGGCCCATAATCGAGTACAATGCCCCTTTTGGGATGTACCTTACCAGACACCTGCTGCAACTGGAAAGACCCCAAAAGTACCTCACCAAGAGGATCAAAGGGCTCAAACAGATGCCATATGCTGCCCGGTTAAAGAAACTCCAGCTCTACTTAGTGGCATACCGCCTGTTCAGAGGCGATCTGCTCCTGACGTATTAAGCCATGTCCAACCCGGAATTAATGGACATGCTGCACCTCAGAAAATCCAAATCCCATCGAAAGCACGCTCGAGAGACTTGAACCTCAGCACTGAAATAAATAGGACATGCTGAAGGGACAGATTCATAACCCAGAGGCTCCTTTCACTCTGGAATAAAATCCCAGTCCAGGTTAGGCAGAGTCCCTCATTGACTCTCTTCAAGACGAATCTTGATGAGTGGATGGGAGATCGTAGGTTTACCCCAGGTATCACTTCTGTGTCACTGTTAGACAGAGGCACAGTATACTAACCTCGAAAAAGGGCATAGCAAAATAAATTTAAAATGGGTGGCGAAAGCCAAACACATTCTGGCTAGGCTTATAAATGCCCTAGGGCAGATAGCCTAGTATGAACCTATGAACCTATGAACCTTTATATCACTAGGTGGTTGCAAACTGGCTCACAGATAGAACCCACAGTGTGAAAGCAATGGACTCTATGTCAGACTTGCTGACCAGTCATGAGTGGAGTCCCTCAGGATTTGGTCCTAGGTGCCCTCGTGTTCAGGGTCTACACCTCTGAAGTCCAGCCCAAGAATAAAGGACTCTGGCTGACAATGTTCGCAGATGACTGCAAGGTGGATACTACTATTACCTCCCCATGTGATTTTGACATCCTGCACAAAGGCCTCACTGAGACCTATGACTGGTCTCAGAACCCTGGACTTTAGCTCAATGCCAAAAAATGTGTCACCATCCCCTTTGGGAACAAAATGGTTCCTATGAATTACCACATTGTTGGCAGTCCACTGAACACTGAAGTTGTTATAAGAGAACTAGGAACACAGGCTGACAGCGAGCTCTCTGTTGACCACCACAGTGCCACTGTGTTCAGAAATTCCTTCTATGTGTCAGATCCCCTTACTAAGGGTGTTGCATCCAGGAAGTAAGAGGTCATAGTCTCCTTCTATACTCCCCTCATTAGGCCAATCAATGAGTACAATAGCCCATTTGGCATATACCTCACTGGACACCTGCAACAACTGGAGAGGCTGCAAAAGTACCTCACAAAGAGGATGATAGACCTTAAACACTTGCCCTATATGGATAGACTCCAATAGCTCTAACTATTCTCTGTTTCATATTGGCTACATAGAAGTGATCTCTGTCTGGCCTACACAGCCATGTCTGACCCAGCTCTGTCAATAATGTTACATATAAAGAAACCAATCCATCCACTCCACATGCCCCAGAGTCATCGACCCCATTCCTACAATCAACAGAAGATGCTGGAGGGACAGTTTCACAACTCAGAGACTTCCCATGCTATGGAATAGACTTCACATACATGTCAAACAGAGCAACTCACTGGCCTTCTTCAAGAGAAATCTGGATGAGTTGATGGGGAATAGAAATCCCACCCCAGGATCACTACAGTGGCTATACCCATCAGACCCACTGGGGAATATTGTCAGGTGGCATGAAGCCAGGGTATTCCCATGGGCTAGGCTTATGAAAGCTCCATGGCCATTTGCCTAGTGCACACCTATGAACCTACAGATCTCAGTACTGGCAAACGTGTGTGTGTGTGTGTGTGTGTGTGTGTGTGTGTGTGTGTGTGTGTGTGTGTGTGTGTGTGTGTGTGTGTATATTAGTGTATATAAAAGTCTTTATAAGTGTGTAAATATGTGGGTGAAGTAGAATGAGGCCCTTCTCACCCAGTACACCTAACATTGCCATACCATATTCACTATATCGGTACCTTGGGGCACTCTTCACCCTATACGCTCCATGGTGCATGCAGTAACTGCATAAAACTATAGTACCAATGACTACATAGGTAGAGGTTCTAATCTGAGTCCTGGAAAGTGTTTGTAAGTGTGTATATATAGGGTTCCCTTAAAATAGTAAATGCTTATTTATCGACCCATTTAGAGCAAAACTTTAAAATCCCGAAGACACCGAGCAGTGATTTCTATCCCAGAAAAAAAAAATTCTGTGCCATTTTTGGGACTTTGCCATTTCCTCCACTGTGGTGCAATCTTGGAGTTTGTATATTTAAGTGGTCGGGCACAGCCTAATTTATTTTTTGTTTTGAACTTTTTTTTTTTTTTTTTTTTTTTTTTTTGTGGAACAGTGATTTTTTTCCCCTGGGGAAAAAAAATTGCTGCTCCTTGTCTTTGAGACTTTCAGGTTTCATTCGTAGTGGGTCAATAAATCAGTATTCACTATTTTAATCATTCGCTGATTTAATATAGACCCTGTATTTGTATGATACAGTATTTTGAGACCACACTCTCCAAGTGCACTGTCCATTACCATACTTTACAAGGGCTGGTAATGTTATTCACTTAAGAAAAACTGTGGGACACTCTTCACACTATAAACTCTGTGGTGCTTGCAATAAATGCATAACACTGTATTAGCAGTAACTAGATAGGGGTCCTCATTTCAGTCTAGGCAAGTGTGTGTGTGTGTGTGTGTGTGTGTGTGTGTGTGTGTGTGTGTGTGTGTGTGTATGTTGTAGGTCTAAGTATTATGATGCCTTACCCACCCAGAACACTTCACATTGCCCTACTTTACAACATCTGCTAATGTAATTCATCTTAGAAGTACCTTTGGACTGACTTTAGTCCTGTAAGCTCTATAGCACATGTGATAACTGCATAACAGTATTATATGAATAACTAGATAGGTAGGGGTTCTAATCACAATCCTGGCATATGTAACAGTGTGTGTGTGTGTGTGTGTGTGTGTGGGGGGGGGTAACAAATAAGTGTTTTAGTCCATTGCCAGCCAGTACACCTCCCATTACCCTACTTCACAGTAGAAGTACTGTAGGACTGGGTTCTGCCCTATAAGCTGTGTGGTGTGTGTGATAACTGCATAACACTATACTACAAGTAACTATTTAGTCTAGGGTTCTAATCTCTGTCATAGTAAAAGTGTGTGTGTCTGTAGGTTAAATGTTTTGATCCCATTCACACTCAGCACACTTCCCATTGTCATACTTTAGCAGTCCTGTAGATGTCAATCACTTTAGCAGTACCTTTGGCCAACCCTCAGCCCTATAAGCGTTGTGGTGCATGAGATAACTCAGTAACACTGTAGTACAAATAACTAATTAGATAGGGGTTCTAATCTCTTTCCCTGGCAAATGTAAAAGTGTGTGTGTTTGTAGGTTAAAGATTTTGAGTCCATTCACACCCAGTACACTTCCCATTGTCCTACTTTAGCAGTCCTGCTGATGTCAGTCACATTAGATATAACTTTGGGCAACCCTCAACCCTGTAAGCTTTGTAGCACATGCGATAATTGTGTAACACTCTAGTACAGATACCTAGTTAGGTAGGGATTCTAATCTCAGTCCTGGCAAATGTAAAGCTGTGTGTTTGTAGGTTAAAGATTGTGAGCCTGTTCACACCCAGTACTCTTACCATTGCCCTAGTTAAACAGTCCTGCTGATGTCAGTCACCTTAGAAGTACCTTTGGGCAGCCGACAACCATGCAAGCTATGTGGCACATGTGATCATTGCATAACACTCTAGTTCAAATAATTAGTTAGGTAAGGGATTTACTCTCAGTCCTGGTAAAATTGTGTGTGTGTGTGTGTGTGTGTGTGTGTGTGTGTGTGTGTGTGTGTGTGTGTGTGTGTGTGTGTGTGTGTGTGTGTGTGTATATATATATATATATGCAGGTTAAGGGTTTTGAGCCTGTTCACACCCAGTTCACTTGCCATTGCCCTACTTTAGCAGTCCTGCTGATGTCAATCACCTTAGAAGTAACTTTGGGCAGCCTACAGCCCTACAAGCTTTGTGACATGTGCAATAATTGTGTAACACTACAGTATAGATAACTAGTTAGGTAGGGATTCTAATCTCAGTTCTGGCAAATGTGTGTATGTCTGTGTGTATATGTGTAGGCTAATGCATTTTGTGGCTTCTCACACCCAGTACATCACCCATTGCCAAACATTATAAGGGCAGGTGATGTTCCTCACCTTAGAAGTACCTCGGGACAACCTTCACCCTAATAAGGTCCATGGTGTGTGCCATATATACATAGCACTGTAGTAGCAGTAACTAGATAGGTAGGGGTTCTTATCTTAGTTCTGGCAAATGTGTGTGTGAGAACCATATCCAATGAGGGGTGGGTTTTGCAATTTTTGCTATCACCCACTGAGTACACATTCCAATGTTCACTTTACAAGGCTCACTGTTGTCATCCACTGTAATGATAGCTGTAGACACTCTGCAGCCCTATAAGCTCTGTGCCATGTGCAATAACCTTGTAACAGTATAGAATAAATAACAAGATCCAGGCCAACATGAAGGAACTCTGGCTGACAGAGTTCACAGACGATTGCAAGTTGAGAGCCATTAATAACTCCCCAAGTGATGTTGACATCCTACAGAAAGCCCTCACTGAGACCAATGACTGGTGCCAGAACCATGGCCTTAAGCTCAATGCCAAAAATTGTGTTGTCATCCCCTTTGGGAAAAATCCATTTCCCATGACTTACCCCATCAATGGTAGTCCAGTGTACACAGAAGGCATTATAAGAGATCTGGGGACACAAGTTGACAGTAACCTCTCTTTTGACCACCACATTTCCACTGTGGTTAGAAAGTCCTTTAATGTGGCACATCTCATTATTATGGGTTTTACATCCAGGAAGAAAGAGGTTATTGTCTCCCTCTACTCTTCCCTCATTAGATCAGTCATTGAGTACAATGCCCCATTTGGCATGTACCTCACTAGACACCTGCAACAACTGGAGAGGCCACAAAAGTACCTCACAAAGAGGATCCTAGGCCTTAAACACTTGTACTATATGGGCAGAGTCAAATAACTCCAACTATTCTCTGTCTCATATCGTCTACTTAGAGGCCATCTCTGCTTGATTTACAAAGCCATGTCTGACCCAGCTCTGTTAGAAATGCTACATCTAAAGAAATCCCAATCCCTCCGCACCACATGCTCCAGAGACTTCAACCTCATTACCACAATCAACTGAACATGTTGGAGGGACAGGTTCAAAACCCAGAGACTGCCCATGCTCTGGAATAGACTTCCAATACATGTCAAACAGAGCACCTCACTGGCTGTCTTCAAGAGAAATCTTGATGAGAGGATGGGAAATAGAAAATTCACCTTGGGGATCACTTCAGTGGCTTTACTCAACAGAGGCACCGGGAACTAAGGTTGGGTGGCACGAAACCAGGGTAATCCTATGGGCTAGGCTTGTAAAGGCTCCAGAGCCATTAGTCTAGTACATACCTATGAACCTATGAACCTATAAGATAGGCAGCCCATATAATCCTTGGATGCCACTTCCCACTCAGGAATCATAGACAAACACATTCATCCAGGCATCAACCTTTATATCACTAGATGGCTTGCAAACTGGCTCACAGATAGAACCCACAGTGTGAAAGCAATGGACTCTATGTCAGACTGCTGACCAGTCATGAGTGGAGTCCCACAGGGTTTGGTCCTAGGTGCCCTCGTGTTCGGGGTCTACACCTCTGAAGTCCAGCCCAACATGAAGGAACTCTGGCTGACAATGCTCTCAGATGACTGCAAGGTGGGTGCTATTATTACCTCCCCATGTGATGTTGACATCCTGCACAAAGGCCTCACTGAGACCTATGACTGGTCTCAGAACCCTGGACTTTAGCTCAATGCCAAAAAATGTGTCGCCATCCCCTTTGGGAACAACATGGTTCCTATGAATTACCACATTGATGGCAGTCCACTGAACACTGAAGTTGTTATAAGAGAACTAGGAACACAGGCTGACAGCGAGCTCTCTGTTGACCACCACAGTGCCACTGTGTTCAGAAAGTCCTTCTATGTGTCAGATCCCCTTACTAAGGGTGTTGCATCCAGGAAGTAAGAGGTCATTGTCTCCTTCTATACTCCCCTCATTAGGCCAGTCAATGAGTACAATAGCCCATTTGGCATATACCTCACTGGACACCTGCAACAATTGGAGAGGCTGCAAAAGTACCTCACAAAGAGGATTCTAGGCCTTAAACACTTGCCCTATATGGATAGACTCCAATAGCTCTAACTATTCTTGGTCTCATATTGGCTACTTAGAAGTGATCTCTGCCTGACTTACACAGCCATGTCTGGCCCAGCTCTGTCAGTAATGTTACATATAAAAAAAACAATCCAATGACTCCACATGCCCCAGAGTCCTCGACCCCATTCCCACAATCAAAGGAAGATGCTGGAGGGACAGTTTCACAAACCAGAGAATTCCCATGCTATGGAATAGACTTCACATACATGTCAAACAGAGCAACCCACTGGCCTTCTTCAAGAGAAATATGGATGAGTTGATGGGGAATAGAAATCCCACCCTGGGATCACTACAGTGGCTATACTCATCAGACCCACTGGGGAATTTTGTCAGGTGGCATGATGCCAGGGTATTCCCATGGGATAGGTTTGTGAAAGCTCCATGGCCATTTGCCTAGTACACACCTATGAACCTACAGATCTCAATACTGGCAAACATGTGTGTGTGTGTGTGTGTGTGTGTGTGTGTGTGTGTGTGTGTGTGTGTGTGTGTGTGTGTGTGTGTGTGTGTATTAGTGTGTATAAAAGTGTTTATGAGTGTGTAAACATGTGGGTGAAGTAGAATGAGGCCCTTCTCACCCAGTACACCTAACATTGCCATACCATATTCACTATATCGGTACCTTGGGACACTCTTCACCCTATAAGCTCCATGGTGCATGCAGTAACTGCATAAAGCTATAGTACCAATGACTACATAGGTAGGGGTTCTAATTTGAGTCCTAGAAAGTGTTTGTAAGTGTGTATATATATAGGGTTCCCTTAAAATAGTGAATGCTTATTTATCAACCCATTAAGAGCGAAACTTTAAAATCCCAAAGACACGGAACAGTGATTTCTTTCCCAGGGAAAAAACATTCTGGGCCATTTTTGGGACTTTGCTATTTCCTTCACTGTGGTGCAATCTTGGAGTTGGTATATTTAAGTGGGGGGTGCACAGCCTACTTTATTTTTTGTTTTGAACTTTTTTTTTTTTTTTTTTGTGGAACAGTGATTTTTTTCCCCTGGGGAAAAAAATGCTGTTCCTTGTCTTTGAGATTTTCAGGTTTCATTCATAGTGGGTCAATAAATCAGCATTCACTATTTTAATCATTCACTGATTTAATATAGACCCTATTTTTGTATGATACAGTATTTTGCAGCCACACTCCCCAAGTGCACTGCCCATTACCATACTTTACAAGGGCTGATAATGTTATTCACCTAAAAAAAACTGTGCGACACTCTTCACACTATAAATTCTGTGGTTCTTGCTATAAATGCATAACACTGTATTAGCAGTAACTAGATAGGGGTTCTCATCTCAGTCCAGGCAAGTGTGTGTGTGTGTGTGTGTGTGTGTGTGTGTGTGTGTGTGTGTGTATGTGTGTACGAGAACTGTGTATGTGTCTAACTGAGAACTAAGTCCATTGGAGGGGTGGGTTTTACATTTTTAGGCCATTGTACTCCCAGTACATGTCCCAAGGTCCACTTCACAATGCCCACTGTCTTCATCAACCAATGAAGTATCTGTTGACACTCTTCCACCCAATAAACCCCATGTCACATCCAGGAACTATGCAACAGTATGGACTGACTAACAAGATAGGCAGGGCTGCTAATCTCAGTCCTGGCATATGTGTATATGAGTGTAGTTGTGTGTGTGAGTGTGTATAACTGTAGGTTTGAGTATTCTGGGTCCATTCTCACCCAGTAAATCACACATTGCTATATTTTAGAAGGCCTGGTGATATTGTTCACCTTGTAATTACCTTGGGACTCTCTTCACCCTGTAAGCTTTGTGGCACATGCGATAAATGCATAACATTGTATTAGCAGTAATTAGATAGACATGGGTTCTAATGTCAGTCCTGGTAAGTGTGTGTGTGTGTGTGTGTGTGTGTGTGTGTGTGTGTGTGTGTGTGTGTGTGTGTGTGTGTGTGTTTGTGTATGTGTCTGTGTGTTTGTGTCTGTGTGTGTGCGTATGAACAGTCAAATGTGTGTGTGTAAGAACAGTATAGTGTGTGTGTGTGTGTGTGTGTGTGTGTGTGTGTGTGTGTGTGCGCGTGTGTATGAATGAGAACTATATCCATTGTGTGGCCATGGTTTACAGTTTTAGGCATTGGTACTCCCAGTACACATCCCAAGGTCCACTTTATAAAGTCTACTGTTCACATCCACTGTAGACGTATTTATGGATACTCTTCAGCCCAATAATCCCAGTGCCATGTGCAATAGTTATGTAACAGTGTGGAATGAATAACGTGATAGGCAGGGTGGCTAATGTCAGTAATGACAATTGTGTGTGCATTGGTATGTGTAGCAGTGTTTGTGAGTGTGTAGACTCCTAGGTGACAGGTTAATGAGTCTTCCACACCCAGTACACACCCCATTGCCTTACCTCACAAGGGCACATGATATTATTCACTTTACAGGTACCTTGGGACAGTCATCACACTATTAGTTCCATGCCATTTGTGATAATCACATAACACTGTAGTACCACTAACTAGATGGGTAGGGGTTCCAAACCCAGCACTGGCAACTGTGATCCTGTACATGTGTGTGAGTGTGTGTGTGTGTGTATGTGAGAGAGAGAGAGAGAGAGAGAGAAAGACTGTGTGTGTGTGAACAGTATTCTCTGTCTGTTTGGTCAACACAGTATTCTCTGGGGGTGTGGGTTTTACCAATCTGAGGTGTGTTCCACCCACTATACTTACCATTGTCCACTTCACAAGGGCTGCTGATGACAACCACTGTAGACGTACCTGTATACATCCCTCAGCCCTATAAGCTCTGTGGAATATGCCATAACTGCTACACAGACCTGGTGAATGTGTACATATACAGCTGTACCTCAGCTCTCACATGATCAATGCGTTACCAGGGATCTTGTGGCTCATGTTGGGTATTTGGTGCTGTAGAGTCCATGTCTGTCCATGTCTGTATCCACTCTGGGGGAAAGCAAAATGTGGAGGTATCTGCTGAAGATCTGCTTTCATGCTGCGGCTCTGAGTGTGGAATCGGATGCAATGGTGGCTATCCATCAGGAGCATGGCAGTACTGGACTGAAAGTGGCTTGGCGTCGGGGGACATCACGTGAATGGCTCATGGCCACCATGTTCTGGCGAAGGAGGTGACACGCCACCCTGTGTGAAAAAGTGTGATTCTGGTTATACTCCTTCATATGAAAAGGACAAGATATATGGTGGATTTGCCTATAGTGTACCTTCCTCTCCTGAAAGCATAATGAGGAAATTTATAAGAATGGAGCAGGCCTTCACTGTGTATGAGGACGTCCTGCTCTATAAATCAGGTGTGTACCAGCATCACACTGGAGAAGCAGTCAGGGGTCATGCTATTAATATCTTGGGCTGGGACATATAAATCAACAATCCTTACTGGCTGGCTGCTAACTCATGGAATACAGACTGGGGTGATAATGGCTACTTCAAAATCCTCTGTGGGTAGGATCATTGTGGTATTGAGTCTAAGATTCAGACTGGAATTCCAAAATATGCAGCAGAGCTTTCTCACAAAATCCTCTTTTGAAAAGTACAAGAAGTGTTTTGCAGCAACACAGTCAGAGAGAAAACATTACTGAAAATCACTGCTTATATTTTAAATTTAAGGACATACTTTTTAACTGTTATAATGAAAACCAGTTCCAAATCATGCTTTCCTAAGTACAATTAGGTTTTACATTTTTAATTGTATTAGTTTTAAGCTTGTGTTTACATGATACTGCTTATAAGAATGATACCTTTTATAACTGACCATAAAATGAGAGACATGTTTTTTTTTTATCAGTACATTCTAACTGGGAGACATTTTTTGCTCTAATCTGCATGTAAACTGTATTGTAGTCCCAAAGGCGGGGGGGGGGGGGTCTGCAGTAACTGACTTTAAGCCTGCGTATGAGAAGTGCCCACTGTCCTACTGGCAATCTTGCTGATATCGGAACACTACAGATTCAGATATTCATAGGACATGGCATCATTTAGTTCAGGAAATGTTTGACGGGTGGCATGATGCCAGGGTAATCCTAGGGGCTAGGCTTGTAAAGGCTCCAGGGCCATTAGCCTAGTACACACCTATGAACCTATGAACCATTCTGCCATACTCCTCATTACCATTTTCTGCAGGGCCACCTCCTGCTGATACACAGACACCTAGAACACAAACAGAATACAGCATGTGAGACTACATTCAGTCAGCATTACTAACACCAATAATGCATCATGACTGAAAAGGTACACACATTCTGAAATGTACCCATTACAAATACCAGCTGACAGCACCTTACACAGCATTACATAACTAAACTGTACTTAATTCACCCTGTGCATCAGAACCATATTAGCATGTCCCTGCATCAGTGGTATGGATGACAGCAATGTGGCACAAGTATCATCATATGCACAGGGTGTTGTGTGGGTTTGCCAGAGGCCTAGGCTGGGCCATATGGATGACATCATGTGTGTATGTGTTTGGAGAGGTGTTCTGTGAATGGGCCTTGCAGAGATGGTGTGTGTGTATCTGGAGGTGACCTAGCTGTGATGGTGATGTTCACAGGTTCATAATTTCATAGGTGAGTACTAGGCTAATGGCCCTAGAGCCAACACAAGCCTAGCCCAAGAATATTCCCAGTCATCCTGTTGCCGGACATTAGTTTCCTGTGCCCCTATCAGGCAAGGCTGTTTAAGTGATCCCTGGGGTGAATTTCCTGTTACCGATCCACTTGTCAAGATTTTTCTTGAAGAGGTTTAGTGAAGTGCTCTGCTTGACATGAATGGGGAGTCTATTCCAGAGTATGGTAAGTCTCTGGATTAGTAACCTGTCCCTCCAGCAGGTTCTGTTTATTGTGGTGATGATGTTGAGGTCTTTGGAGCATGTGGTGTGGAGGGATTGAGACTTTTTCAGATGAAGCATGTCTAGCAACATTGGGTCAGACATGGCTTGGTATGCCAAGCAGAGATCACCTCTATGTAGGTGATATGAGACAGAGTAAAGCTGAAGTCTTTTGAGTCTGTCTGTATAGGGGATGTGTTTGAGTCCTAGGAATTTCTGTGGTCTCTCCAGTTGTTGTCGGTGTCTAGTGAGGTACATGCCAAATGGGGCATTGTACTCAATAATGGGTCTAATGAGGGACGAGTAGAGAGGGATTATGACTTCTTCCTAAATGAGAAACCTTTTGTAATGAGGTGTGCCACATAGAAGGACTTTCTAACTACAGTAGCAACATGGTTGTCGAATGAGAGGTTGCTATCTATCTGTGTCCCTAGATCTCTTTTCACACTTTGGGAATTGGGTGGGCTGTCGTTGATATGGTAGTTCATGGGCACCGTGTTTTTCCCAAAGAGATGACAATGCACTTTTAGCACTGAGCTTTGGCACCAGTCATTGGTGTCTGTGAAGCCTTTTTGTAGGATGTCTACATCAGCTTGAGAGTCGCTAATAGCTCCCAGTTTGCAGTCATCCACAAACTTGGTTAACCAGAGTCCCTTGGTGTTGGCCTGAACTTCAGAGAAGTAGATACCAAACAGGAGATGACCCAGGACAGATCCCTGTGGGACTCCACTTGTAACTGACCGGTAGTTGGATTTGGAGTCTGATACTTTCACCATGTGGGCTCTGTCCATGAGCCAGTTGGCAACCCATTTTATGACTTAGAGATTTATGCCTAGGTTAGTGAGACTGTGAATCATCCCTAAGTGGGGATGGTGTCGAAGGCCTTGACTAGATCGAGATAGGCTGTATGGACTACCTTGCCTACATTGACTGCTCTGGTGACCAATTCAAAGAAGTCTATCAGGTTGAGCTGACATGGGTGAGTCATTTGGTGGGAACAAAGCCTGAAGAGAGGCTGTGGTTGAACAAGGCAGTCAAGTCTGGTGCCAGTTTCCTTTGTAATTCATGTAGAATACAGACAAGTATATAATCAAGTCCTATGGAAGCTGTATTTTTGGCTTTGGATAGTGTGGCTTCTACCTGTGCAGCCATGATATTAAGTATTTGGCATTCCTCAGGTATTGGGATGGGCCCTTTAGGGGGAGAAGGGGGTAAAGGTTGCACTAAACCTGTCGGCCAAGATATTGGCAATATCTGTTGGTTCAGTATAAGTGGTGCCGTTGTGTATTAGCTCAGACTACATCTGCGTATTGTTATGCAGATTCTTGACATAGCTAAAGAATGCCTTGTGGTTACCTTTAGCATCTGTAGCAATTTTGCTTTCATACCTATTTTATTTTATTATTTATTTTATTTATTTTATTTTATTTTACATTTGTTGGCCGGGCTAGTCTAGCTGGATATATGTCCATTTTCAGTAGAGGCCCGGGGAGATAAGCTCCAACATTAAAAAAAAATGAAAATAAAATACAATTACATAAAGAAATACATATGTAATATTCATATAAAAACATTAAGAATGGAGACATAGTTATGAAATATTAAAATGCAGTACTTAGAAAAATAAACAACAAATTATTGTTATATGTGACATACATATAATGTTATTATTATGTACAGTGAATGAGGATGCAGGAAAGTAAGAAGAGGAGGCAGTTTTTTTTTTTTTTTGATAGTAGGAAGGGGATGCAAAAATGAATTGTATTTAGGGTTCTAAGGATGTGGAATTTCATCAGGGGTCAAGAAATAAAGGTTAGTCAGGATTAGTACAGGGGCACATCCATTTTGTTTTAAGGTAGAGCTTGAGTTTCTTTTTAAAGAAAGATTTTGAGGGAATACTAGAAAGTTCAGAGGGAAGTCTGTTCCAATCTTTTCCAACAGTGTTAGAGAATAGGGAATCACCAGCCTTGTTGTTTGCTTTGTCAATATTTACATGAAGTTTGTGTGCAGATCTTAGGGACTGTAGGTTATGATAGGGGTACATACGAGTAGATAGTATAGGTGTTTTGTCAGGTTGATGAAGAATTTGATGGGCAATGCCTAGTTTATTAATTTTTTAATTGCTGCTGAAGTTCTAGCCAGCCTAGTTGTTTTAAATTAATACAGTGGTGGGTTCTAAAAGGGTTGCCTGTGGCAAATTTGGCTATGTTGTGGTAGGAGTTTTCTAATTTCAAAATATTCTTTTTTCATAAGTTAGTAAATATGGGAGAGGCATAGAGAAGTGGTGTGATAAGGTGCGAGTGGGCTATAGTTTTCCCTAGATTCTGGAGTGAGGAAAGGTTTGATTCTGTAAAGAGAGCCTATTTCTTTGTTAATCGTTCTCAACATCCCTGATATGGGTGTCAAAGTTAAGGTTATTGTCAATGGTAATGCCTAGTAGTTTGGTTGTAGGATCTTGTGATATAGGTGTGCCATTTTTGGATGTTATAGTAAAGTTTATGTGGGGAGATTTACTGGAAGGTGTGAAGAGGAGCAGTTTAGTTTTTTTTGGGTTAAGTAGTAGACAGCGTTGAGAGAACCATTTTTCTACAGAATTAAATATATGTTGTGTGAGGGAGTGAAGATGTGATACAGATGTGGCTGAGCAAATTAATGTAGAATCGTCTGCATATTGTATGCATGTGGCTAGGGGAACTACTTGGTGGAGGTCATTGATAAATAAAGAAAAGAGGAGGGGACCTAGCTTTGGAGGATTTGATGAGGGATCTCAGTTTTTTGCTGAGAATTACAAGGGAATGTTTCCAGTCTTGGGAGTTTACCCTTTTCCTGCACAGTTTTTTCCTTCTGTTGTAGAGTTTGTTAATGGCAGGGGCCACCAGATTGGCTTCGTTTTTTTTTTGGAGGACAGGATCTTGGTTCTGTATGGTATGACCTGATCCATGCACTCGTGTAAATGCTCATACAGCACCTTGGTGTGTGATTCAGCAGCCAAACACTCATTCCCACTTGCATGGATGATGTGAAGTATGACACTTCAGTTTTAGAATCTCAAAATTAGCTTTGGAGAAGGTCTTCACTGTGGTTTCCTTCAGGGATGTTGAGGGTGGGATTTGGATATCGACTGTGATTAACTTGTGGTCAGATCTAACCAGGGAGGAGTTGATTACTGGTGTAGAGCATCAGTCTCCATGTTTGTAATGACCAGGTCAAGAGTGTTTCTACCTCTGGTAGGGGTGAGAATGAGTTGGTCCAGGGTGTTGGAATTAATGAATTCCAGAAAATGGGTGAATGAGCTGGAACAGGAGAAATTTTCCCAGCTAGTCAAAGGGTAGTTAAAGTCTGCCAGTATATCGGTATTAGGTTGAACCGTAATGCTTTCCAGAGTGTTCAGGAATGTGGAGCGGGAGTCTTGGGACATTGTGGGGGATCTATAGCAGGCTACAACCTGGATTGCAGTTTTATCCTGTGTTAGTGTACCTGTAGAATCTCTGATGCATTGTGTTGGACAACTAATCTGGAGGTGTGTGTATCCTTTATGAAGATGTATACACCACCACCTTTGGGGCATCGGTCTACACCTCCTTTAGGGCTTAGGTACAGATTTAGGGGCCGAAAGGTGTGATATGAAATGTAGCCTGGTAGTGGTGGGTTGCTCTCCGGTGCTTTGAACGAGGTCTCTGTTACTGCACAGAGGTCAATGTTCTCCAGTTTTAGGAGTGACTTGAGCTAGTGCATTTTGAGATTTAGGCTTCTAGCATTGAGTAGCATAACTCTCAGGTTTGGTTTGCTTGCAGTTGTTATGGTGGTAAATTTGTCTTCAGGGCATTGACTAAAAAAGGCACTAAAGAGGTGGCAAGAGCCTTTGCCAGTATCCAGAATCCCAGGGGTGACAGATGCAGGCCATCTCTGGCAAAACATCAAGGTCTGTCTATCATGTCATCCCAGGCAGACAGATACTGGATCCCCTTTGAATGACACCAGAAATGTAGCCAATTGTTGAAGTCAATCATTTTCTGCTTGTACTGTGGTATCATTCTAGGAAATGGTGGGATGGTACTCAGGGCTAGGGTCATACCTGCCTGGGCTACAAGATCTGAGATCCTCTATGTTTCTTTTCATGTAGTCAGGGGAGGTAAGTCTTAGGTCATTCACACCAACATGGAAAATGACAGAGTCATATTTTAACTTTGGGGAAAACCCCTTTTCCCCCAGGGCAAAAATTAACCTCCTGCCCCAAAAAAATAATCGCCCCCTCCCCCTTCCCAGAAGGCCCAAATCCCTGCTTAACATACAAGGCCATGTCAAACCCAGAGCTGTTGGACATGCTACACTTAAAGAAATCCCAATCCCTCAGAGCTACACGCTCCAGGGATCTAAACCTTGTCATCACAATAAACAAAACATGCTGGAGGGATAGGTTCCTGACCCAGAGACTCCCCAGACTCTGGAATAGATTGCCCATACATGTCAAGCAGAGTGCCTCTTTGGACCTCTTCAAGTGGAACCTTGACGATTGGATGGGAGAAAGGAAATTCACCCCAGGGATCACGTCAGTCACCCTGCTTGACAGGGGTCCAGGAAAGTAAATAATGTGGGAAGAAATAGCCAGGGAATTGTTATGGCTAGGCTTGTATAGGCCCTAGGGCTGATAGCCTAGTACCAATCTATGAACCTATGAACCTATGAACCTATATCCATTGTGTGGCCATGGTTTACAATTTTAGACTTTGGTACTTCCAGTACACATCCCAAGGTCCAATTTATAAAGGCTACTGTTCACATCCACTGTAGAAGTATTTATAGATACTCTTCAGCCCTATAATCCCAGTGCCATGTGCAACAGTTATGTAACAGTGTGTAATGAATAACGTGATAGGCAGGGTGGCTAATGTCAGTACTAGCAATTGTGTGTGCATTGGTATGTGTAGCAGTGTTTGTGAGTTTGTAGACTCCTAGGTGACAGTTTAATGAGTCCTCCACACCCAGTACACACCCCATTGCCTTACCTCACAAGGGCACATGATATTATTCACTTTACATGTACCTTGGGACAGTCATCACACTATTAGTTCCATGCCATTTGTGATAATCACATAACACTGTAGTACCACTAACTAGATGGGTAGGGGTTCCAAACCCAGCACTGGCAACTGTGATCCTGTATGTGTGTGTGCGTGTGTGTGTGTGTGTGTGTGTGTGTGTGTGTGTGTGTGTGTGTGTGTGTGTGTGTGTGTGTGTGTGTGTGTGTGTGTGTGTGTGTGTGTGTCTGTGTGTGTGAGAGAGAGAAAGAGAGAGATAGAGAAAGACTGTGTGTGTGAGAACAGTATTCTCTGTCTGTTTGGTCAGCACCGTATCCTCTGGGGGTGTGGGTTTTACCAATCTGAGGTGTGTTCCACCGACGATACTTACCATTGTCCACTTCGCAAGTGCTGTTGATGTCAACCACAATAGACTTGCCTGTATACATCCCTCAGCCCTATAAGCTCTGTGGCACATGCAATAACTGTTACACAGACCTGGTGAATGTGTACATATACAGCTGTACCTCAGCTCTCACATGATCAATGTGTTACCAGGGATCTTGTGGCTCATGTTGGGCATTTGGTGCTGTAGAGTCCATGTCTGTCCATGTCTGTATCCACTCTGGGGGAAAGCAAAATGTGGAGGTATCTGCTGAAGATCTGCTTTCATGCTGCGGCTCTGAGTGTGGAATCGGATGGCTATCCATCAGGAGCATGGCAGTACTGGACTGAAAGTAGCTTGGCATCAGGGGACATCATGTGTATGGCTCATGGCCACCATGTTCTGGAGAAGGAGGTGACATGCCACCCTGTGTGAAAACGTGTGATGCTGGTTGTACTCCTTCATATGAAAAGGACAAAATATATGGTGGATTTGCCTATAGTGTACCTTCCTCTCCTGAAACATAATGAAAGAAATTTATATGAATGGACCCATGGAGGGGGCCTTCACTGTGTATGAGGACTTCCTGCTCTATAAATCAGGTGTGTACCAGCATCACACCGGAGAAGCAGTCGGGGGTCATGCTATTAAGATCTTGGGCTAGGACATAGAAATCAACAATCCTTACTGGCTGGCTGCTAACTCATGGAATACAGACTGGGGTGATAATGGCTACTTCAAAATCCTCTGTGGGTAGGATCATTGTGGTATTGAGTCTGAGATTCAGACTGGAATTCCAAAAAATGCAGCAGAGCTTTCTAACAAAATCCTCTTTTGAAAAGTACAAGAAGTGTTTTTCAGCAACAGTCAGAGAGAAAACATTACTGAAAATCACTGCATATATTTTAAATTTAAGGACATACTTTTTAACTGTTATAATGAAAGCCAGTTCCAAATCATGTTTTCCTAAGTTCAATTAGGTTTTACATTTTTAATTGTATTAGTTTTAGCCTTGTGTTTACATGATACTGCTTATAAGAATGATACCTTTTATAACTGACCATAAATTGAGAGCCATGTTTTTTTTTCAGTACATTCTAATTGGGAGACATTTTTTGCTCTAATTTGCATGTAAACTATATTGTAGTCCCAAAGGCGGGGGGGGGGGGGTCTGCAGTGACTGACTTTAATCCTGCGTATGAGAAGTGCCCACTGTCCTACTGGCAGTCTTGCTGATATCGGAACACTACAGATTCAGACATTCATAGGACATGGCATCATTTAGTTCAGGAAATGTTTGATGGGTGGCCTGATGCCAGGGTAATCCTATGGGCTAGGCTTGTAAAGGCTCCAGGGCCATTAGCCTAGTACACACTTATGAGCCTATGAAGCATTCTGCCATACTCCTCATTACCATTTTCTGCAGGGCCACCTCCTGCTGATGCACAGACATTTAGAACACAAACAGAATATAGCATGTGAGACTACATTCAGTCAGCATTACTAACACCAGTAATGCATCATGATTGAAAAGGTTCACACACTCTGAAATGTACCCATTACAAATGCCAGCTGACAGCACCTTACACAGCATTACATAACTAAACTGTACTTAATTCACCCTGTGCATCAGAACCATATTAGCGTGTCCCTGCATCAGTGGTATGGATGACAGTGATGTGGCACAGGTATCATCATATGCACAGGGTGTTGTGTGGGTTTGCCAGAGGCCTAGACTGGGGCATATGGATGACATCATGTGTGTGTGTGTGTGTGTGTGTGTGTGTGTGTGTGTGTGTGTGTGTGTGTGTGTGTTTGGAGGGGTATTCTGTGAATGGGCCGTGCAGAGATGGGGTGTGTGTATCTGGAGGTGACCTGGCTGTGATGGTGATGTTCACAGGTTCATAATTTCATAGGTGAGTACTAGCCTAATGGCCCTAGAGCCAACACAAGCCTAGCCCAAGAATATTCCCAGTCATCCTGTTGCCGGACATTAGTTTCCTGTGCCCCTATCAAGCAAGGCTGTTTAAGTGATCCCTGGGGTGAATTTCCTGTAACCGATCCACTTGTCAAGATTTTTCTTGAAGAGGTCTAGTGAAGCGCTCTGCTTGACATGAATGGGGAGTCTATTGCAGAGTATGGTAAGTCTCTGGATTAGTAACCTGTCCCTCCAGCAGGTTCTGTTTATTGTGGTGATGAGGTTGAGATCTTTGGAGCATGTAGTTTGGAGGGATTGAGACTTTTTCAGATGAAGCATGTCTAGCAACATTTGGTCAGACATGACTTTGTATGCTAAGCAGAGATCACCTCTATGTAGGTGATATGAGACAGAGTAAAGCTGAAGTCTTTTGAGTCTCTCTGTATAGGGGATGTGTTTGAGTCCTAGGATCCTCTTTGTGAGGAATTTGTGTGGCCTCTCCAGTTGTTGTAGGTGTCTAGTGAGGTACATGCCAAATGGGGCATTGTACTCAATAATGGGTCTAATGAGGGATGAGTAGAGAGGGATTATGACTTCTTTCTTCCTAAATGAGAAACCTTTTGTAATGAGGTGTGCCACATAGAAGGACTTTCTGACTGCAGTGGCAACATGGTTGTCGAAGGAGAGGTTGCTATCTGTCTGTGTCCCTAGATCTCTTTTCACACTTTGGGAGGTGGGTTGGCTATCGTTGATATGGTAGTTCATGGGCACCGTGTTTTTCCCAAAGAAATGACAATGCACTTTTAGCACTGAGCTTAAGACCATTGTTTTGGCACCAGTCACTGGTGTCTGTGAAGCCTTTTTGTAGGATGTCTACATCAGCTTGAGAGTTGCTAATAGCTCCCAGTTTGCAGTCATCCGCAAACTTGGTTAACCAGAGTGCCTTGGTGTTGGCCTGAACTTCAGAGAAGTAGATACCAAACAGGAGATGACCCAGGACAGATCCCTGTGGGACTCCACTTGTAACTGACCGGTAGTTGGATTTGGAGTCTGATACTTTCACCATGTGGATTCTGTCCATGAGCCAGTTGGCAACCCATCTTATGACTTAGAGGTTTATGCCTAGGTTAGTGAGACTGTCAATCATCCCTGAGTGGGGGGTGGTGTCAAAGGCCTTGGCTAGATCGAGATAGGCTGTATGGACTACCTTGTCTACATCGACCACTCTGGTGACCAATTCAAAGAAGTCTATCAGGTTGAGCTGACATGGGTGAGCCATTCGGTGGGAACAAAGCCTGAAGAGAGGCTGTGGTTGAACAAGGCACTCAAGTCTGGTGCCAGTTTCCTTTGTAATTCATGTAGAATACAGACAAGTATATTATCAGGTCCTATGGAAGCTGTATTTTTGGCTTTGGATAGTGTGGCTTCTACCTGTGCAGCCATGATATTAAGTATTTGGCATTCCTCAGGTATTGGGATGGGCCCTTTAGGGGGTGAAGGGGGGTAAAGTTTGCACTAAACCTGTCGGCCAAGATATTGGCAATATCTGTTGGTTCAGTATAAGTGGTGCCGTTGTGTGTTAGCTCAGACTACATCTGCGTATTTTTATGCAGATTCTTGACATAGCTAAAGAATGACTTGTGGTTATCTTTAGCATTTGTAGCAATTTTGTTTTCATACCTAGTTTTGGAGGATTTGATGAGGGATCTCAGTTTTTTGCTGAGAATTACAAGGGAATGTTTCCAGTCTTGGAAGTTTACCCTTTTCCTGCAGCAGTTTTTTTCCTTCTGTTGTAGAGTTTGTTAATGGCAGGGGACCACCAGATTGGCTTTGTTTTTTTTTTTTTTTTGGAGGACAGGATCTTGGTTCTGTATGGTATGACCTGATCCATGCACTTGTGTAAATGCTCATACAGCACCTTGGTGTATGATTCAGCAGCCAAACACCCATTCCCACTTGCATGGATGATGTGAAGTATGACACTTCAGTTTTAGAATCTCAAAATTGGCTTTGGAGAAGTTCTTCACTGAGGTTTCCTTCAGGGATGTTGAGGGTGGGATTTGGATATCGACTGTGATTAACTTGTGGTCAGATCTAACCAGGGAGGAGTTGATTACTGGTGTAGCGCATCGGTCTCCATGTCTGAAATGACCAGGTCAAGAGTGTTTCTACCTCTGATAGGGGTGAGAATGAGTTGGTCCAGGCTCTTGGAATTAATGAATTCCAGAAAACGGGTGAATGAGTTGGAACAGGAGAAATTTTCCCAGCTAGTCAAAGGATAGTTAAAGTCTGCCAGTATATATGTATTAGGTTGAACCGTAATGCTTTCCAGAGTGTTCAGGAATGTGGAGTGGGAGTCTTGGGACATTGTGGGGGATCTATAGCAGGCTACAACCTGGATTGCAGTTTTATCCTGTGTTAGTTGTACCTGTAGTATCTCTGATGCATTATGTTGGACAACTAATCTGGAGGTGTGTGTATCCTTTATTAAGATGGATACACCACCATCTTTGGGGCATTGGTCTACACCTCCTTTAGGGCTTAGGTCCAGATTTAGGGGCTGAAAGGTGTGATATGCAATGTAGCCTGGTAGTGCTGGGGTGCTCTCTGGTGCTTTGAACCAGGTCTCTGTTACTACACAGAGGGCAATGTTCTCCAATTGTAGGAGTGACTTGAGCAAGTGCATTTTGAGATTTAGGCTTCTAGCGTTGAGTAGCATAACCCTCAGGTTGGGTTTGCTTGTAGTTGTTATGGTGGTAAATTTGTCTTCAGGGCATTGCCTAAAAAAGGCACTATAGGGGTGGCAAGAGCCTTTGCCAGTATCCAGAATCCCAGGGGTGACAGATGCAGGCCATCTCTGGCAAAACATCAAGGACTGTCTATTATGTCATCCCAGGCAGACAAATACTGGATCCCCTTTGAATGACACCAGAAACGTAGCCAATTGTTGAAGTCAATCATTTTCTGCTTGTACTGTGGTATCATTCTAGGCAATGGTGGGATGGTACTCAGGGCTAGGGTCATACCTGCCTGGGCTACAAGATCTGAGATCCTCCAAGTCTCTTTTCATGTAGTCAGGGGAGGTAAGTCTTAGGTCATTCACACCAACATGGACAATGACAGAGTCATATTTGAACTTGTTGTGGAGAGACCCAAGTGCATGCGTTATGTGGCAAATCCTGGCACCCAACAAGCAGCTGACCGTAACTTTCTCCTAATTCAACCTAGTGAGTGGGATGTCAGTGTCCCATACTATTGAGTTACCTATGACTGAGATACTGGGTAAAATGTTTTGCTGTAGGGACTTAGGCTGAGTGGCACACTGTTTGTGTGGGCTATGTGTCTTGGGGGTTGTGTTTGGATGAGATGGTTGCTTGTGTTTCTGCCTCAGACATCTTTGTTGTTTTGGCAGATTTTATTTGAGACCATCTGTGAAAATGGGTGTGTGTTTTGTGTTACTATGTGAGAGGTGTGGTGCTCTGTGATCTGGAGAACTATGTGTTCTATGTGGTGTGACATATGTGTTAACCTTCTCTTGTTGACTGGCTAGTCCAGTCTTAGTTTGAGAGAGTGTGGCCTCTAGTTTGGCTATGTATGTGCATCTCTCACAAGTGTATGTGTTTGGAGGTAGGAGAAGAGGGTTGTCTGTGTACATGAGGCAATTGCTACATCGCCTCATGATGCCCATGTTCACCAGGTTAATAGGAGAAATCATAGGGAACTGACCTTTAGACATGCCTGGATAGGTGCTTAGTTTAATCTAAGTAGAGTTTAATATAAGTCTAATTTAAGTAGTGGAGCTGTTGTGCTTCCTTTTAAGTACTGAAGCTGTTTTTGTTTTCTTTATGGATGGCTTTTAGTGCTAGTAGCAGTTGGCATGGTTACAATAACAGCTGCAAGAGGTTCTGAGCAAGTGCTGGGTTTAGAGGTCTGATTTGAGTGCTCAGAGATGAAAGCTAGAAAGATATATGGAAAATATGAAGACTTTAAGGTACAGGTAATAGTTAAGGTGAGGTTAATAAAATGGTTTATCCTAAACACTGCAGTGTGCACTAGAGGAGTTAGATGTGAAAGTAGGTAACTTAAGTTGTGTGTGTATGTATGCACAAAGTCACACCATGTGGCTGTCCTACACAGGGGTATGTTGGACAGCTGTGGACCATACATGGCAGGGTATACAGTTCACCATCTCCAGCCATAGACATGGGAACTGGTCCTGCCAGGGGTCTCATTGGCACCACCAGGCCCAAGGCCAGATGGAGTACTGCTTCCCAATGGTGACTGCTGTCTGCTGGATCCATGTCCCTGTCAAGACCGGTCAGGACATCGTGACCATGGCCTGCTCCATTGTGGTGTGGACAGCACCCTCTCCTCTGTAGTGCTTTTGATAATGCCACTATAGGAGTGTGAAAGTGCATGGCCCCATAGACTCTCAACTGATATTGATGCTGACTTACGTCCATGTGGCCAAAGCCCATCTCCCACCACACACTCTAGCACAGACATGCTACGGCTGAGGATTGCCAAGGTCTCACCCCACTGTCTATTCATGACCTCAGTATTTTGACATGTGGCCTCAACAAAGTCATGTATGTCACCACATAAGCCAGGAAAAGTTGCATCCAAGACACTGAGTATTTGTCTGGTGATGTGTTCACTATGTGCCTGTGCATCCATGACAGCAAAAAACATGCATCTGGTGACACCTGCTGTGGCAATTGTGACAGCGGCTTGATGGGCAGCAGCTTCGATCACCCCTGTTCATCTGCCAGGGTGGGACCTCACCTGCACTCTGGCTATGGCTAATGGCTACACTCACACTTGCCAGCCATAGTTACTACATTAGCCATTTTCATGCCACCACCTACCAACTGTCCATTATCTGTGGCTGCTGGGGGCGGGGTATGTGTAGGCATTATGATTGTGTGCAGCAACATTGTGGGTGACTGTGGGATGCCAACCGATGGCACAGATTCAGCCCCTGATAATCCCACCTGTGCCTCAGTAGGACCACCATCATTGTCAGAGTCTGCAGAGACACTGACATCAGATTCTGAGCAGGACCATGACCAGCATGTCCACCTGTGAGGGGATGACAACATATGTAAATTAATACCTGCACTATAAGGTTTGCTGGTACACACACACACACACACACACACACACACACACACACACACACACACACACACACACACACACATGGACACATGGACACACACACACAGACACATACAGGTGAGGTGCACAAAGGCATTACACAGACCTCACAATAGCCAACTGGTGACAATCACAACACAGTCAGACCACAACATACACACTCTGGACAGGCTCTCAACATCATACAATGCAGCCCTTTCCACTTAATGTTACCACTAAGATACACCTCTGGGATATGTGAGTAGTGTTAGTAGGTGATGGGCCTTCACCTAGCATGCACTGCAGCCATGTACACATTATTGCTGTTCACCTGTATGGCGCAGTGCCAACTCCTACAGAACGTACCTCTCAACTGTACAGAGTCTCGCTGAATGTACAGATGTGTGGCTCATATTTTTGGTCTGTTCCTCATAAATCATGTGTTTGCCTGACACATTACTGGGATGATCTGAGGATTGGTGTCACTAATTAATGACATAAAATGAGTTTCATACTTCAAAACCTGCAGTAAATGTATGTTAAAACAAAACTGGTTACTCTAACAACCTTCTAAGCTTACAGTGGCTATAATAAGTGGACACACCCCTGTTAGCATGCCAGGTTTTTCTGATATATAATATGAGATCACATAAATCATGTCATAATATTTCCCACCTTTAATCTGACCTATAACCTGTGCAATCCAATTGAAGAGCAAACACATCGGTTAGGGGTAACATATAGAAAATGAAATACATACAATAGGTCGGTTGTATGAATGTGCACACCTTTAAACTAATACTTTGTTAAAGCACATTTTGATTTAATTACAGCAGTCAGTCTCTTTGGGAATGTGGCTATCAGCATGGCGCATCTTCACTTAGCAATATTTTCACACTCTCCTTTCCATAAGCCCCCCAACTCTGTCAGATTGTGAGGGCATCTCTTGGGCAGAACCCTTTTCAGGGCACCGCACAGATTTTCTACTAGAAGTAAGTGTGGACTCTGGCTGGGCCATTCCAAAACATTGATAGTCTTCTGGTGAAGCCATTCTTTTTCTGATTTGGATGTATGGTTTTGGTCATTGTCATGTGAAATTCCTCTTCATCTAAAGCTTTTTGTCAGACACCTAAAGATTTTGGGTAAAAAGGGACTGGTATTTGGAACTGTTCATAATCCCTTCCAGCTTGGCTAAAGGCCCATGTCCAGCTTATGAACAGCAACCCCAAAGCAGGACACTGCCATCACCATGCTTCACTGTGGGGATGATGTTCATTTGGTGATGCACAGTGTTGTTATTGCACCAAACAAACCTTTTGGAATTGTGGTCAAACAGTTCAACCTTGGTCTCATTACACTATAACACATTTTCCAACATGCGTTTGGGAGACCTGATGCATTGTTCTTGACAATTCAGCCAGACCTGGATGTTGTTCTGTTTGAGAAAAGGCGTCCATCTTCCAACCCTACCCCATAGGCCAGACATGTGGAGAATACTGGAGATTATTGTCACATGTGGTACACAACTAGTACCTGCCAGAGATTCCTGCAACTGCTTTTTTGTTGCTGTAGGTCTCCTGGCAGGTTCCCTGACCAGTTTGGTTCTTGCCTTTCAACACATTTGGAGGGATGTCCACTTCTTTGCAATGTCACTTATGCCCCATTTTTTCACCATCTTTTGATGAATGTCATCACTATGTTCCATGGTATATGCAATGCTGTGGAATTGTTTTTGTACCCTTCTCGGGGCTGAGGCTTTTCAACAATGAGAGCCCTTTGATGCTTTGTAAGCTGTATGTGAACCATGGCTGTTGTTGTAGCAGGCAACTGGGTAAATATCAGGGAAATCCTAAGTAGGACAGCTGATCATTATTTGGTGTTAATCAAGGAGTCTCTGTAATTGATGGCAGGTGTGTATCCAAAAAGATGTAATGCTGTAATTATATCAAAAGCTGCTTCAACACAGTATTAGCTTCAGCCTGTGTACACTTATGCATCTAGCTTATTGTACATTTATTATTTGTCATAACTGTTCCTCTAATAGATGTGTTTGTTTTACAACTGAATTGTACAGGTTATACGTCGCATTAAAAGTTGGAAGTTTGGAAATGTTTTATAGGGATCTCATGTTTGTACATCACAAATACCTGGCATTTTAACAGGGGTGTGTACACCTTTTATATGCACTGTATAAGACTAATTTTTAATTCATTCACTCCAGAGCAGCTCAGAAAATGCTGCCTGCTTACTTCCACCATTGGAATAACAGTGCAGCCAGAGGTCTTTTTCATATAATTAGTTTGTAATACCATACAGAAAAACAACTGTTCATAACTTTTTGCCATAAGAGCTAGATTAAAAATGTATATGCAAAAGGTGTTCAGCAGACACTGACTTTTCCAACAGTGTAAATGTTGATAGTGTGTACCTAAGTCATTATTAAATATTTGTTAAGGAATGCTGATATTATGCATATTTTTACCTTTTTGGTAAAACAAATCACAATATATTGGTGACTGTACATGTAGACTCATACAATTTGTAATTAATTTGTTTGTATGAATGTCAGCTTTAAAATGATACCTTAACCATTACTGTGTGATGCTCCTTTACAGAGATATTCATAGAAATATGATTAATATTATATTTCTCATAATTTATACATAAATCCTATTATACAATGACCCCCCATTAATATTCAAAAACGTGCACGCTGATTGGTCAGCGTGCACATTGTAAATCCGAGTTATAGTAATGGAAAAAGATCCGGTCACCCAGACTTTTTCCATTACTGTAATTCTTACAGCAACACTGTCTCGCTATGTTAAACAAGTTTAACATAGCGAGACAGCTTTAAAAAAAGCAACAGAGATTCTCTGTTTCTTTTTTTAAAGCTGTCTCACTATGTTAAACCCATTTAACATAGCAAAACAGTTTGTAAAAAGCAACGGAGATCTTGCTTTCTCGGTTGCTTTTTTCAAAACTGTCTCGCTATGTTAAATGGGTTTAACATAGCGAGACAGCTTTAAAATAAGCAACGGAGATTTCCAATGCTTATTTTAAAGCTGTCTCACTATGTTAAACCCATTTAACATAGCGAAACAGTTTGTAAAAAGCAACGGAGATCTTGCTTTCTCCGTTGCTTTTGCCCACAGCTCTGATGTACTGCGTAGGCGTACGCATGCATAGTACATCAGAACTGCCACAGAATACCAGACAGCTGCGGAAGGGCAGCAATGAGGCATTATACAATGCCATTATTTAAGAAAAGTGATTATTTTTTTTCTTAAATAATGTCATTGTATAATAGCAATAACCCACTTCTGGGTGTGGGTAATGTTGGATTTACCCGCGGTTGGCTTTGTTTGGCCATCCGGGCTTCACCCTCATGACCAAACCACACCAACCGTGGGTAAATCCAGCATTACCCACACCCAGGCGTGGGTTATTGCTATAATATCTCATCACATGTAACAGACAGAGATTACATATCAGTGTGCAGGTTGTGTGGCTCAATGTCATCTTCAAAATGATGCATCATTTGTGGCATCACCATGCTCCCTTGCAATGATATGGGCATAATAATGAGAAATATGGCAAATGTATAATTTTCATAATCCTACAAGACTAAACAAACTATATTTGTACATCTGTACACATACAGACGCAGTTTTCTTACCATGTTTTAAGGAGTAATACTGTCTTCAAAATGAAGTATTACTTGTCACATTGACATGTTCCCCTTGGAGTTATTTACCACAGCATGAAATAAATCATAATTTCCATAACCTAAGTCCTAAACAAACTCTGATACCTGTATATGTGTACAGCATACAGACACAGTTCTTTTACCATGTTGTAACTATTAATTCTGTCACCAAAATGAGGTATTACTCAGCACATTGGCATGCTCCCTCACAAAGTTATTTACTAAAATAAGAAAAACATTCATAATTTCCATAACCAAAGCCCTAAACAAACTGTGCTATCTGTACATGTGTACAGCACATGGGCACAATTCTTTTACCATGTTGTAAGGACTAATACTATCTTCAAAATGAGTTATTACTTAGCACATTGACATCTTTCTTTAGCAAAGTCATTTAATAAAGTATGAAAAAATATCATAAGTTTCATAACCTTAGTCCTAAACAAACTGTGACATCTGTACATGTATACAGCATACAGACACAGTTCTTTTATCATGTCGTAAGGAATAATACTGTCTTCAAACTGAGGTCTTACTTAACATGTTGACATCTTCCCTAGCAAAGTTATTTGCCAAAATATGAAAAAATCATAATTTTCATAGCCTACATCCTAAACAAACTGTGATATCTGTACACATGCACAGCATACAGATGCAGTTCTTAATCTTAGTAGATACATGTCTTATTCAACATAGACATTTTCCTTACCACAGTTATTTGCTAAAATATGAAAAAAATCATACTTTTCATAAACTGAGTCACAAACAAGCTGTAATATCTTTTCATGGGTACAGCATACACATACAGTTCTTTTACCATTTTGTGAACCGTATAACCACAATGGATGCCTTCATCTGAATCTTATAATAGAAACAATGGTAAAAATAAAAAAAAAAGAAACTGGGGGGAAGGGGACTTCTTCATAATTCCACATATACAGAAACCAAAACCTGGCATGTGCATTTATCAGTGTAATAATGTCTTTTAGTAATGTGAACAACACCAAGTCCTATTGATTTCACAGATGAGATTGAGGCTGCTCAGGTGGGTTACTCGAATGGAACTTGATTTGTGGATATGCAAGAGTCCCATTAAGGTGGGGTCCAAGATCACCTTGTATAGCAGACAGAGGTCACCTCTGTAGAAGTCTGTATGAAACTGAGTAGAGGGATAGGGCTTTTAGCCTATATGTGTACAGTAGATTTTTGAGGCTCTGGATTCTCCTGGTGAGTAACCTCTGTGATCTCTCCAACTGCTGCATGTGCTTTGCAAGGTACATGCTGAATGGGGCATTGTACTCAATGGGCCTTATAAGGAAAGAATATAAGGACATTATGACCTCCTTGTCCCTGGATGAGATACCCTTCCTTATGAAGTGGGCCACGCAGAAAGCTTTCCATACAATGGAAGCAACATGGTGGTCAAAAGTCAGGTTGCTATTAATCTGGGTGCCCAAATCCCTCATGACTGATTGTGTGCTTAGGACGTTATTAATATAATAATCTGTGGGGATGTCACTCTCCCCAAAGAAATGATGATGCATTTTTTTGTATTCATCTTTTTTACATTTTTCTTAACCAGACATAATCTGCTGCATAGACAAAGTGCAGGGAGGTAAACTCAGAGGGCTACATACCCCAAGTAGAATGCTGCACCATCAAATCATCAACAACACAGTTAATGCAGATAGAAGTTCACTTTCATCAAGCAAAATTAACAAGAGTAACCAGATTCATGTACAACAGATCTATGGTTATAATGGAATACTTCACATCAATGGTTCTTAGCAACCCACAAAAACACTTTCTACATCAGCATGACACCAGTCCTTTAACATATCTCTACAAAAAACAAAACAAAACAAAACAAAAATAACTGTACTGACAACACTTGTGCTGCAAATTTTATGACTTGTACTTGTACTTTATGACTTGGACTTGTACAGAATAATCAGCATCCTGATGCCACACCCTCTTAAATGTTGATAAATGCATTTCACACAAAAGTTATCTTGTGCAAGGTAAGAAGGCACCATTAACGCATCTCAGCTAATGTTATTAACTATTAGGATGTGTACAGCACCCAGTATTATAATAAGATTGACAATTATAACAACTTTATGTGCTCAATAAATGGAGTCCAAGAAAATCTAACCACAGAGATGAATTTCTTGTACTCCTAAGAAATTCTCACTCTCAAAAGCAAACACACGAGTGAAAATTTAGAATCCATTTCTCAAACACAATTTATAATCAGGCACCCAGTCATAGTGTGCAACACCCAAATGAGTTACCATTAAGAATTTTCTTTTTTAAAAAAGTCTCAAGTGTGTAACAGCCACAGCTGTAAGACACTTGCCTAGAATCCTGGACTAAACCACCAGCTACAAAAGCCCTAGATCAATTACACTTTCTAAAACACTGGTACTTTTATTCCGAGTCAAGAGAATTTTCTCAAGTATCTAAACATAATCATGTTTATTGTAACCCACTATTTTCCCCACACACAGTCACCACTTTTGCTGGGGACAAAAAAGTCAAAACTCTCGAGATAAAAATCAAGGACAGTTGGGAGGTATTTCAGAGTAGTTGTCTGATTGGCAGTTCATTTGCCAATGTCAAGCTTATTATAGCTTTCAAGGCTCTCAAGAGGTCTTTGTGCTGTTCTGTGGTGCCTGCCATGCGAGGCAGCAGAAGACTTGCTAATTAATGGCTGGGTCCATACACAAGAATCTCCCTACAACAAACTAATTACAGTGAAGTTCTTGTGTATGAACTTTGCTATAATAAGATTTTTCTGCTCCTAAATTTTGTGGCACATTCCATGCATTACAACCATTTTAAAACTCCTCAACTGAGGAAGGATTAATACCAGTCAAACAGGTACAAGTCAAGGCACTCTGATGCAGGTTCATGAAGAAGCTGGCTGATCTGGAAAGAAAAAATGTGCAAGGCAGAGAACAACTGGACAGGAAACAACAAAAATAAAAGGGGGGGGTGTTAAACAGTGCCTCAAATAAATACTAAACAATTTTTTAACACATCAGTCAGAGATTACGCCAGCATATGGACTTCAAAAATGCCACAGAATAATGTCATTAAACAGACTTCCTGTTTTTCAGAAATACATACAAAACATATTTTTTCAATATACTAAAATCATTACATCTTACCAAATGTACGAATTAAAGCATATGTCTTCACTGCCTTACATCTGTCTAAAGTGAAAGTGCATATTTGGTACTCATCACCACAGAAAATCCTTATGATGAACTGTATGAAAATATGTTGCTGGTATTCCAGCACCTGTGGTGGTGTGGTGGGGGATACATAACAAACATTCAAACTCCAAAACATGGATTTTAGCAAAAATATTACTGGAAAGAACACCCTTTAATGGATAACTCTTAAGGTTATAAGAGAATTCACAGCACTAGTTACACGAAATAAAAACAAATACTAACCTACACAAATGTGTTCTAAGTATCACCACCACCCAGTCACATATCTTCAACTAGAGCATATTATAACATGTAAGAGTAACCAGCTTTGTGTTATTTCAAGTCTAGTTACACAGTCATAATGCCAATCATTGCAAGTATGCACAAAGCTGCCGGAACTTCACACAAGGTTAGGGATTTTCAACAGGAAATCTTTAAACAGTCTGAGGTAGGGTTACACAAGACTGTCACTGCCTGATGATGGGACATCTAGCAACATGACATACCAAACAAAAACTTAATCTAAACCTCTTATTAAAAGACTGTTGGTACATGCTTCTGGCAAACTAAAAATGATGCCTTACCAAGAAAACTGAATTTACTTGGTGATCATCATTTCCAAACATCATCAGATTTTGTCTCTTATGAACTGTGGTAAGCAGACAGTCCCAATTTTATCCCAGATGACCTTTCAATTAACTTCCCCTCACCTCAAAATCCTCAACTGCAGCTTATAAGTAATAAAAATGTGCTCATCTGATAAATATACATATACTTCTTAAATAAAGAAGGATCCACTAAGGTTAATGATCTGTTGAAAATAAACTTTAATAATAAAATAAATATTCATAAAATAGAGTTGTGTCAAGAGAGAGGGCATAGAGGGAATAAATTTCACCGAAAACTATTTCTATTTTAATTTACAGTTTCTGCAAATCTGGTTAGTGGATTACTGCTATGCATTCACGAGGAAGGCAGCACCTTTCCTGTCTAGCAATACTACCGTAAACGGATGAAATAAATGAGAAGCACCATATTTTGTTAAAAGAAACATGTTATTTTTATTTAATGTCAGGTATGGCTCTACACCACACTGAAAAATGCATGTGAGCATGCATGTAAGCTGATCAGTACTAATATTGTTATTGAGCTTTTTGGCCACGCCTTGAATTGGATTTACAGCCAACATTTGCCTGCCATATGACCCTAAGCATAACTTCTGGGTCACAGCAAAAGGTGTGGGAGGGGGTGCACTCGTGGTTACTAGACTTATCTAATTAAATTAACAAAAATAAATTAACAAGAACAGTAATAAAATTAAGTTATATGACAGTCAAGATTCAAATCAAATGAGTGAAACTAACAGCTAATTACTACGTGAAAACTCAAAGAAAATACAAGGGGTCTCTCATTTAAGAAATTAATTCCAAACTTAGAAGCTTTAACGCATATTCAAATGCTTAGAAATGGGAAGAATGCACATTTCACCTATTTGAAACAACCTAAAAAAGGTCCCTATTTTGCCACTACCACCATCGCGCTGACAGCATTAAACCACAAGTGAACTTCCCACCTTTCTGCATGCTCTTACTTAAACATCAAAAATAATTTCAACAAGGAGAGGAGTGTTTCAAGTACATAACGCTGAAGATTTCTGTAAGAAAATAACAAAGCAGACATGCCAAATACGAAAAAAATCCAACACAAAATGCCGTAGCTCAGCTACTAACCAACTTCCTTTAAGGTTTGGGGAAAAAAAAAATAAAAGACAAAATTATATTGGATACACTAAACTCAGACTGAATTCCTTTGAAGTTTATGCTTACACATTCCACATTACCTGTTATTTCCCCATTAAAGCTCAGAAGACAAAGATTTATTATATGAAGCTTACCAGTTATGGGCATACAACTGGCTGCAGTCAGCAGTCATTTATGTGTGTCACATAGTCATATTACAACGTTTCTACATGGGGCATGGAAAAGAAAGTGAGCACTGTTTTTTTTTCCCTATCAAAGCTGTATGATTTATGGGAACCTCACGTTAGCAACATAGATTTATAGGACACCTCGCAATTTAGCAACATAGACCGTGACCATTACTTATTTTTATACAGTACTTATATCTGTAGCAGTTTTAGTGTCACAGAAATGAATGTTTTAGCTTTTAGTCTGGACACCAGGCCTGCATTGTCAGCACTATACATTCTTCAGTTAGTGCTATAAATTAACAGTGTTGTGGCATGAAGGCTTATCATAAAGGGTAGAGATACTGTTTAAAAGTAGATTAGCTTTAACTACATGTTAACAAAGCAGGATACTCTGGTGGTGGTGCTGTGGTAGCGTTTTCGCCTCACAGTAAGACGTTGTCCCGTTTGATTCTCAGAGTGTTTTCTGTGTGGTGACATGCGTGAATGGGCGTCCCTTTGTTGAAGGTTGTGTGTCAGGCCTGGCAAGTCGGCACGTAAAAATCTACTACCAATCATTAGCGGACCGGAGTTCCGCTGTGGCAACCCCTAACCGGGAAAAGCCGAAAGACACAACAACAACATGTTAACAAAGCAGGAAAGAGTTTTAACAGTGGAGTTATATTGCCTTTCTAAACTTAGTTGCAGTGCTAGATGCACTCGAGTGTAACATACAAGGATAGTCAGCATTTCAGGGAGCGCTTGGGTGTAACCTTAGATGCGCCCTGTGATGGTTCTTGGGGTTAATGAGTTAAAATATGTCCCTAGTTTAAGGCCTTTTTCCCCCCATTGTGTCAGTCTTTGTCCAGATTTCTTGCAATGACAGGTTGTGAGGTATGCTTCAGATATGTTACATCTCCCGCAAAAAGGCCCTTGTGATGACCACTGTGATGCAATGCAGTTAACTCCACCACAAGAGAACATGCACATATCGCAATATGGCTGAGAGTAACAGTTGTGTGTATGGTAACATGCATGCCCTTAACATGCCTGGGGTATTGGTGAACCACAACAGGACAATTTTATACTCACTAGTTTCAGGCTGCTGTCTCATGTCCAGACCAGAGGCACTTAAGTAGTTGTGGGGGAGAGGTATTGTCAGCAGACTCACATGTGGCATTGGTAAAAGATGAAGGCTATGTTTCTGCAAATGTACAGTACAAGTTCTGATAGTACACAATTTGCTGTTCTTCATCATAGATGTGCACTTGTGTGCATTAGAAAACCCACCCATAAATGCAGTTTGACCTGACATATGCATCTAGATACTCTACAGAATCCAGTATGACTGCTACAGTGTTCGATTGAAGCACACTCGGGCCTTACTTGGACACTCCTTGCCTGTTGCCTGGGTGCCATCCACTTCCATGACTTGTGTTTCTTGGACTGTCTGCTGTGTGGGGGCTGCTCGAAGGTTGGCAAGGAGCTCCTTTGTTGCTGTAAGTGGGGCTTGTGTGGCAGGATCCCCACCTGTAGCGGTATGTTCCCTGGTCATGGCAGTAGCCCTTTGCCAGGCACAACGTGTCAGGTCAGTTGCTCAATGCCTGACCTGATCGCCTGCTTCCACAGATTGTGTTGCCCTTGGCCAAACATCAACCCATGGTGCTGGATGATGGCATCCATGATGGCTGCATTTTCAGGTGCAGAATATGGTGGTTGTCTTTCCCGCTGCATGTCACCTGGAAGACCTAAACAGGGAAACACATCACAAGACCTTATACATTGGTCGAAGATATTTATGGAACCTGCACATCAACATTGACTATCATTAGCCACCACTAACAACCACATCATACCCTATCATCTATCAGAAGAGTATGAACCTGCATTTCACTCCTGGTCCTGATGTGTCATGTCCCCCCCATTGAGGGCCAGTACATTGCATAATCCCTCATTCATCATTCAATTTTGGGTAGAGAGATGACAGTGGCCATCTTCCTTGCAGATGGGATGTCAATGGTGCTCAGGTTTTGCATGCATACAGTGTGTAATGGAGCTGGCAGCATATGCCTGAGTTCATGCAGGATTCAGACAGGAATGTTATCAGGTCCCATGGAGACTTCATTTTGTTGGCTTTGATTAGGCAGTGTGCACCTGCTCCCTGATGATGACAGGGGGGGTGCGGGTGTTGTGCATATCCACCTATACTGATGGTGGGCAGTGAATGATGTTTGCCCTTAACCTGTCTGCAACGCTTTGGCAATAGCTATGGTGTGTGTGCATGTGGTGTGATTGACCACCATTACAGGGTGGGGGTGGGTTGTTGCCTCTGAGATTGAAGACATATGTGAAGACGGCCTTGTGACTGGCCTTGGTGTATGTGTCCAATCTGTACTCATAGTTAGCCTTACAGCAATTCACCTGTGACCTTATATGCTCATTCAGACAAAGGTTGACTTGCTTCCAAGTTGCTGCCTGCTCCTACTTGGTCTTGTACAGAAAATATAGCGACTGATTTTGTGGGTTGTGTATTGCTGCTATCCAGCAAGGGGGATTACTCTACCTTGGTGGAGGCAGATTTTACGAGTAAGGTATTGCTGAGTCCATGCAGGTATGCAGGTGCTCATATAGCTGTTAGTATTAGCTGATATACATTTATGTTCTTTGTCAGTATGGCACACTGTATTTCCACTCTTGCTGCTCAGTCATACCTCTCAACCTGTTAGAGCAGGACATCTGGAGGACACCACACATACATGGGAGACAATGTTCCAAAATTAGTGACACTTTCTTAATATTGCTGTAGGACACTTAAGTCATTTGATAGCACAGTAGCCTTTGCATTCATAGAAATACCCTGGAGGATGTCCGACACTTGTATGCATGCTAGTATGTTCTAATGTCAGTCTTCACAGATTTGGCAATAATTTGCCAGACATAACACAACTCTATGAGTAAATGACTACAAATATGAGGCACACATATGGTCTGTGTGCATAACACTGGACAGTTGAATGGTATGAGCTCAGTATATCACATGCAGTTTGACACACATGTCTCTAACAGTAGTTTACTATGCACATACCTTGGATAGGTCTCTCAGATGTATGAGACCAACGTGTATATCATAGTTGTATTCACAAGTAACATATGGATATCTATAACATCCCAGTAGCTGACCTAGCAGTGTCACAGTCAGTATTGTTCAACAGACACTCCAGTAGTAGTCATATGTGAGCCATTCCTTCCTGGGGTGACTCAGGGGCCTGAGCTGTGATCTGTGTCACTGCAGACAGACCAAGATGCTATGGCCATAGGTGCCGATCAGCAATATATCATTACAGCAAGTCTTGTTGAAACATATTTGTTTAATGTCCAATATCCCATTATTGCATACCCTCTACTGCATTTCATTACATGCTTACTTGTTTGACGTACCTTTTTTTCACAAACATTGTTGGTTTGGATTCCAATTCCTGTTTCTGTTTCTGTCTCTCTCTCTCTTCCCATGTAGAGGTATAGACCTGTTTTACATAGGAAGCAGCTTTCCTTTTGGAGGTAGTGCTCATGAGCAGGTGATGGTCTGTGCACCAATTGGTGTCCCATATGTGCTAGCTGCTTGCAGAACAGCAGTATTTTTATTCCTATAACCAATACCATGGCAACACACTTCTATATCTGAGTGCTTCATGTGGGTGTTGCCCCTTTTCCTTGTCTGTGAGGAGGACATTTTGGAGGTATGTGAACAACAGCATCACAGAAGGTAGTTGGAAATACCTCTTACAACAAAACGTGTGGAGACAGCCCAACAAAATGGGGAGAAGTTCCCAGACTTGGGGACAAAATGTGAGATTGCTGTTATACATTTGGATTCATGCTAGTTTAACAGGGTTTGTGTGGACATGGATATTCTGCATGGGTATCAGTCTGATAGTGTTATGTGGTTGACATAACTCTCAACTGTGGTGGCTATCCACAAAATGGTCAGAGGTTTGACTCTTATGTTTGGTCTGTTCCTCAAACAGTTGTTGTCCTTGGCAAATCAATAGCATACCCTGGGTATGTCAGTCAGTAATTGCTAACCTCCATTTGTATTTCTGACTTCATATCCATCAGTTAAGATATGTTACAACAAACCCTGTAACACCAGCAACTTTCTCAGTTTGTAACAGCGATATTTCAGTTATGCCCCTGTGTTTGGGCCCCTGTCCCCAATTATGTTAGGCTTTGTCCAGATGTCATGCAGTAAGAGGTTGATTGGTATGGTATATCATTAGTTAGTGCCTTCCTTCCTAATATCATCCCAGTGATGTAGCAGAATGCCAGACATGTTATGAGGAAGGGGCCATGTATGAGGACAGAGCCTGGACATTCTGTAATAATCTGTACAGTTGAGGTGTCTGTGTATGTGTAGCAATTGTTAACAGACTGTCAGGAATGTGTAGCAGTGTAGTGTGTAAATGTTTGTTGTGCTGTGTATGAAGGGGGATACTTTTAAGTGTCATGAATCCTTATATATCTGACTGTGCATGCTGCTCCAGTTTCTGTTGGTCTATCGGCTATATATGTTTGTAGGGTCAGACTGAGACATGTTCTGTACCACCACAGGAGTCAAACTACACTCTGACTTGGAGCAGTTTATGTAGGGGTAGTGTGTGAGTGTCAGACATGATATTTATGTTCACACAATCATTATACTCTTCTTTTCATTTGGCTTACCAGTATGTCACTGTGACTGTGGTGAAATTGGTTGGAGGTATCCAGGTTCACACTGGTGATTGTTTTTCCACTACTGTTATATCACTGTAGTGCCTGATATATGTGCAAATGCATGTGTAATTCCCCATAACTGACTTGGGGTAGATTTGTGTCAGTCTGACTGTAGTCTGGACGGTGCTTGGTGACACGCTAAGCAGCTCAGTGTACTTTCCCTAATGTCATGTTGTGCCCAGATATTCATAGGATGTCCAGTTGTCTGGCTCATATCTTTCATCTGGTCCTCATAAGTGTTGTGTATGTCTAACAAATCAGTGGGATGATGTGAGGATTTCAGGCACTAACTACTGAGAAGCAATTGAGTCCTGGAGTGTGATTTTGGTAAATATATGTTAGAACAGATGGTGTTATTGTAGCAACTGTCTCAGCTTATCTAGTCAATTATTTCAGATATGTCCCTATTTTCATGGCTTTCTCCCCCACTTTGTCAGGCTTAGTCCAGATTTGCATACCTCTCAACTGGCTGGATGTTTGCAGAACATCCAGGTTTATTGCTTATATTTTGTCTGTTCCACAATTTATTATAATTTCTCTGGTAAATCACTGTGATCATCTGAGGATGTCTGTCAGTAAATTATGACATAATTTCAGTTCCAGACCTCATATCCTTTAGAACAGGTATGCTGAAACAAACCATTACTCGAGTGACTTTCTGCATTTCTAAGAGCAATATTTTAAATATGTCCCTAGTTGTGGCCCATTGTCCCCCCATGTTTATAGCCTTTGCCCAGATTTCTTGCACTAACAGGTTGAGAGGTATGGTTCTGAGATATGAGTGCACTACATGTTATGAGCATGTGTGTGTGTGTGTGTGTGTGTGTGTGTGTGTGTGTATATATATATATAAATATATATATATATATATATATATATATATAAATATATATATATATATATATATATATATATATATATATATATATATTTGTTTACAAATCTGAGTGATTTTACAGAGCTTTTTTCCCTACTGTTGAATGACTCTACTGCATATGTTTGAAAAACATTAGAAATTCAAATGACTCAAATGGTGTAGTGGTGCATTGCTCTGACTATAGTGTACAGGGTACTGGGTTTGAGACTTGGCAGAGCTGATTATTTTGTTGTTAGGCAGAACAGTGGCTGATGGTGACAGAGTGATTAAAGCAGTTTTAAGCAGCTTTAAGCAGGTTTGCATGGGTTTGCGCAACACTAAGTGATGCCAACATACAGTTAACTGTGCAGATGCTTAATATGTTTTGGCTTCACTTAGTATCGCCAAACTCGTTTACTCCCACTTACACCAGCACTAATTTCTTTAAAAGAAAATGAAAAGGGGTGATAGGAAAGTGGTGAAAAATGGGCACACAGAGGGAAAAACAATATGAAAGGTAGCTAGGGAGGTGCAGGACCAGTGTAGGGAAGGTCCATGGCTGTTCATTTCTTAAACAGCAACAGCTGTGCATTTGTATGGAATTTGGAGGTGAATTTGGACACTCAAACCCCAGAGAGAAGAATGAGAACAACAGAAATGTGTTGTCAAGCCAATTGGACCAGATTTCATCATAAGGAAGTTGTACAATGCACCAAAGTGCGAAAGTACAACCTCCAGATCTGACAAATGTCGACTGCCACTGTTGCAAATCCAAATAAGTGAATGCACATTGGCATTCACTCATTTGAATTCAGCATTTCAGGTGCAGATCACACTATAGCGGTGATCGGGAAATTAACCCTTTCCCTTACTGTAGTGCAATCTCGGAGTTTGTATATTAAAGTAGTGAGGGTATGAGGGGTGCAACTCCCCACATGGGGGGTGCAGGGGGGCTTGACCCCTGCATAACGATGGTTGGAGACATTCTGAAATGTCTTGTGATATTTACTGTTGTGCTGCAGTTCAAAAATGGTCGAATATTGTTTTCCAGATTATCCTTTTCAACATTTTTTTTTTTGCAACATGTTGTGTTTCGGCATTTAAAGTCGCACAATAGTACGATTGTACAAATGCCTTTCTAACAAATTAAGTTATACTGTCCAGTGGACATGTGTGCAAAATGGACAGCTATGTATGGGGAAATATTTTTTTTGGGGACAGATGCCCTTTTTTATTTTTTTAAGGTGAGAGTGGGATGTTGGGGAAGGATTGTAGATATGTCTAGGGAGGTAGGTTGGGTAGGGAGACAGACAAGACAGACAGGACAGCAGACAGGGGTGGTGTATGACACTTGTGGGGGGTAAACACCTTGGATGGGGAGGGTGTTTGTGAATCAGAGGCCCATGAGCCCCCATATGGATAGGATGGGACTGACATCCTCACCTACAGGCAGTCAAGACTGCACCTTCACAGCCCAGACAGGGCTATTGTCCTGTACCTCAGATACATATATTTCAAACAGTAGCAGCCACCAGACCGATCCTTGATGTGCACCATTGTGGATGAATCTACTATTAGAGGTGGGTTCTACTACTTTAACTTAGTGCCTTCTATCATTGGACCAGGTAGCTACCCATCTGGTAACCTACAGTTTGGTGCCTTGCTGTGTAGACATATGTATCCTGTCCAAATACAACAGCCAGGAAATGAAAAGAACAAATTTAATATTTCTCTAGCCCTTCAGCAAACCCTTCAAGGAGTACATAAAGCATAAGAACAGCACACTTGTTTAAATACACACAATTATACATCAATTAACCAATAAAAGCAATTAATTTAAATCAGAGATATTTTGGTTCATAATTATTTTGTATTCCGTGTTTTAAATCCTGTTTCTACAACTATTACATCCACAGGTACATTTTCTTGTGGCCAGTGTAATATATGTACTTATATCACAAGGACTTTTGTGTATATTAATGGCCATTTTTTTTATCCATCCGAGATGTTTAGCTGTTACATAGAAGGTGTAATTTATGCCCTATAATGTCCCTGTAGCCTCAATTATAGGTGAAAGTAAGATGAAGTTTAAGTGTAGACTTCATGAACACATTAGAAATATTAAAAATAAAAAAGTTGACAGCCCTGTAATCAAACATTTTGTGGCATTTCACAACGTAAACCCACATGGTTTAGACTACTGTGTTAGAAAGGACTTCTGTGGGGTTTTGCTCTGATATTGTCTATAAAAGAAAATTATTACATAAAAAGAGTGCTTTTATTTTAAAGTTTGATACCATGCCTCCCTCAGGTCTCAATTTAGAGTGCAATTGGAAGCTGCTGATTTAAATTAATTGTTTTTTTATTGGTTAATTGATGTATAATTGTGTGTATTTAAACAAGTGTGCTGTTCTTTTTTATATATATACTCCCTGAGTGCTGGAGAAATATCAAATTTGTTTTTTTTCAGTTCCTGCATGTTGTATTTGGATTATTCATCTCTTTTTGCTGTGTGGTTTTCTATTATGTATCCTGTCCACCTAGGGATTAGTGTGAGAGGATTGAGCTAGGTTAAGGTAGGCATTGTTCATAATCTTCCCCTCATCCCTGTGTTTGTTGACCACTGCAGAGAGGTCAATTAGGTTTCACAGGCCTGATCTCCCTTTGACAATACCATGGTGTGTGGGCCCAGGCATTTTGATGTTACTGATGTCCCTGTTCATAATGTCCTTGATATTCCCTCCCATGCCCTTGCAGAGCAGGCTAGTTAGGCTGATGTGCATCATGTTAGCTGGGTTGGTGGATTACTCTACCTTTGTATATATGGATGACAGTGGCTGTCCTCTGTGTAGGTGGGATGTCACTGGTGCTCAGGCTGTAGTTGACTACAGTGCAGAATGGATCTGACAGCCCATGCCTGTGTTCATGTAGGATGCAGCCAGGGATGGTATCATAATTATGGAGACCTCTGTGTGTTCCCTTAGAGAGGGCATTACTGACCTGCTTCCTGATGATGAGGGGAGGGGGGCAGGTGCTGTGCATGCATATGTGTAATGGTGGGGTAATGGGGGATGATGTTTACACTTCACCTGTCTGCAGCCGGTTGCCTATATCTATGCTGTATGTGTATTTGATGTTATTGACCACCATTACAGAGCAGCTTTGTGTGATGCCTCTGAAATTGCAGACACGTGTGGAAGGCCTAGTGATTTGCCTTGGTGGATGTGTCCAATTTACAATCAATGACAGCCTTAGGGTACATCACCTGTGCCATTATTTGCTTATACAGACCAAGGTGACATTGCTTCCAATGAGGCACCGGTTCCTTCTTGGCCTGTCCAGCAATTGTTTCCACCTATTATGGTATTTGTCTATTACTGCCATTCACCACAGGTGTTTACCCTACCTTGAGGGAGATGATGTTTTCCTGTCAGGTACTGCTGAGTCCATTCAGCTATGTGGGTGCCCGCCTAGTATTGTGGTGTGGGCCTGGACACTGCTGCTAGTTCTAACAAATGGGACGTTGGCTGTACACCTATTTCTACCTACTCTGAGGGGATTTATAGTCATTTGTGTACAGTTCATTCTGTCTGACACTGTAAAGGGGAGGTGAGGAGCAGAGGAGATGGTGACCTGAAGAGTGATGGCTATGTGGTCAGATATTACAAAGGAGGGTGGCACTCTAGGAGTGCTACAGTGGCTACTCATGTTGGTTAGGACCAGGTACATGAGTGTCCTACCTGCCGTAGGAGTGTTGACTGGCTGATACACTGCATTGCCATTGACAAAATCGAGGAATCTATGTGCATTCATGTTCAGGTGGCGTAGGTCAGGCTCACTATGGTTGCATATTTGAAGTCACCCAGGAGCAGGGTAGAAGATTGAATCCTGACAGATTCTAGCAGGTCTCAATAGATGTGGTGGGTGTCCATAGTCATGGTTGGAGGCGTGTAGCTAGGTATGATTTGAGTATATGTTTTGTCAGCTAACTGCAGTCAGGATGTCACCCATGCGACATAATGTTTGGCCAGCCTGGAGGTGTGTATGTGTATGTGGCTTTGCGGGCATGCATTTGGGGTCTAAACATATGATGGGATGAGTGAGTTGGCAAGGTTGGTGTGCTCTCGACAGCTAGAAAACAGGTGTCAGTGACTGCACAAATGTCAGCATCCTACAGGACAAGGTACACTTGCATCTACATGGTTGTCATGGTAAGACACCTAGCTCCTGTTAGAGCAAGACATCTGCAAAAGGCACACATCAGTGTTGGGTAAAGGCCAGTAAATACTGTCACTTTATGACTCTAGCTGAAACACACTTATTTGCCAACAAAGACGGTGTGACATTCACAGGTGTACTCTTCAGAATATGACATCTGACAATGAAATGTAGGCTAATTTGTTATTACTTCAGTCTTTAATGGATTGCTAGTGATGTTCCAGACAATACACAACTGTCTGTGGCATTGACTACAAATATGAGGCAGACACGTGGTCAGTCTGCAAAACTTTGGACAGTTGTCATGTATGGGCTCAGTATATCACATACAGTTCAACCCATACATCTGCACCTGTTGTGTAGTATGCACATACCCTATGTACATCTCTTACATTTGTAAGACAAGCATATGTATCAGAGTAGCATTCACAAGTGACATATGAGTAATTACAACATCCCATGTTGCTGTCTTACAGTGACACACTTAGTATTGGACAACAGAAACTCCAGTAGTAGTCATACATGAGCTGACCTTTGCTGGGGTGACTCAGGGGCAGAGATGTGCTCCATGTCAATGCAGACAGGGCAAGCAGTAATGGCCATAGGTGCTGGACAGCAGCATGTGAGTCCAGCAGGTCTTGTTGTGGCCTAGTGTTTAATGTCCTATTTGTGACATCATTGCACCCCCACTTCTGCACTCTATTACATGCTTACATAACTTGACATGCCTGTTATAGTGCTCAGGTATTCCTTCACAGCAATGTAAATGGTTAGGTTTGTGTAGATGCAGTCTGTCTTTGTGTAGATGGGTTGAGACCTGTGTTGCATAGGCAGCAGCTTGGCTTTTGTAGGTACTGCTCATGAGCAAGTGATGGTCTGTGCACCAATCGGTGTCTCCCACTTGGTACTTTCATCTAGAGCAGCTGTGTTGTCTTTCCATTTGCCAACACCATAGCAATACAGTGCTATAATTACAGCCTTCATGCATGCCTTGCCCCTTTTCATTCTCAGTGTGGAGGACATTATGGAGGTGTGGGAGCTACAGCAGACAGTAGGTGGGAATACCTCTCAGGACAGGACATGTGGAGACAGCCCCAGCAGTATGGGGAATAAAGCTCCAGAATTGGGTACATATTTGAAGTCAGTAGTGTTGTTATACATATAGAGGGATGCTAATTTAACAGGGTTTATCTGGACATGCATTTTCTGTGTGACTTGACATCTGACAGTGATATGTCTCTGACATACCTCTCAACTGTCCTGATGTCCACAGACTACCCATGGGTTTGCTTGTTATGTCTGGTCTTTTCCTCAAACAACATCTATTTTTGTGGAAGCAGTAGGATAATGTGAGGATTGTAGTCAGAGTAACAGTTGGCATCCATTGGTGTTTCAGGCATCATCTCCTTCAGGGATGTTATGTTACAACATAGCCTGTGATACTGTCAGCTGTTTCAGTTTATAACACCATTATGTGAGATATGTCCCTCTTTCCAGCCCCCTGTCCCCCAAGTATGTCATGCTTTGTCCAGATGTCTTGCAGTAAGAGGGTCAGAGGTATTTGATATCATTTACTGACTCCACTCAAGGTACCACCCCATTGACTTAGCAGACTCCTGGAAGTGGTATGCGGCAGTGGCCATGAATATGGTCTCACACCCTGGACATTCTGTGCAAATCTGTACATATGAGAGTTATGTATGTCTGACCATTGTGAAGTGACTGCCAAGATTGTGTAGCAGTGTTGTGTGTAGATGTTTGTTTGGCTGGATAGGGAGAATAGCAGATGTGAGTGTCACAGATCTTTTTTTATGTGACTGTGCATGCTGCCACAGCTGCTGGTGGTCTATCAGGTGTGTATGTTTGTTAGGGCAGACTGAGAAAGGTCCTCTAACACCTCAAGATTCCCAGTACACTGTGAGTTGGACCAGTATCTGTCAGTGTATTGTGTGACTGGGAATCAGGATATGTTCGTTCTAACAGTCGTTTTACTCTAGAGTTCATTTGAGGTACTGGTATGTTGCTGTGACTGTGGTGCAAATGGTTGTGGGTGAACAATTATGCACCACTATCTGCTTTTTCCTACAGTTCCATCCCTGTAGTGCATGATATATTTGGATATACATGGGTAATTGCCCAGAGCTGATTTGGATTAGTGTCATGTTGGTCTTAATGTAGTTCAGAAGGTGCTGGGTGACATGGTTGGTGGGTGTCACGGGTTTTTCCATTCTGTTACATGACTGCAGTCATACCTCTCCACTGTCCAGATGTCTAGGCACTATCCTGATATGTGGCTCATATGTTTTGTCTGTTGGCCCCAACAGTTGTGCATTTCTGAAAAATCACTGGGATGATGTGAGTATTAACATCAGTAAATGTTGAGATTCATTTGTGTTTCAGACCTGGAATCTGTCTAGCATTGCATGCTAAAGCACACCATGCCACTCTAGCAGACTTCTATGTGCATGACATCCATATTTCAAAAATGTCACTGTTTGCCCTTTATCCCTGTTTATCAGGCTTTTTGCAGATTTGTTGCAGTAAGAGGTTGGTTATCTGTCTATATAGCTCTGTATGAATATATGTATATGTATATGTATGTATATATATATATATATATATATATATATATATATATATAGATATAGATATATATATATATATATATATATACATATATAGATATATATATATATATGTGTATGTGTGTATATATATATATATATATATATATATATATATATATATATATATATATATATATTGATATGTATATTTACATATATATGTATATAACAGTAGTACGGATATATAATTCCCCTTATGTTGAATGACTGTTGTGCATGATATGTTTTTAAAAACATTACAAATTTCTACAGCTCAGATGGTGTTGAGGTATGTTGCTCTGATTGTTGTGCACAGAGTCCTGCCTTCCAGACTAGGAAATTAATATTTTTTTTCATTAATGTTAAATGACCAGAATGAATGATATGTTTATAAGAGCATGTTAGAGTCCAACAGCTCAGATGGTGTAGTGGTACTTTGCTGTGATTGTAGTGCACACCATCCTGGGTTCGATACGTGGCAGAGATGATTATTTTGCTGCCAGGCAGAACAAGGGCTGATGGAGACAGAGTGATTAAGGCACTTTTAAGCAGTTGTAACTGGGTTTGCGCAGTTTTGCGTGGTGCAAAGTGTTGCTAAGAGACAGTTAAATAAAGCCTCTTAGCTTCACTTAACACTGCTTAGACTCGCACTAATTTTCTTTAAAGAAAAGAAAAAAAGGATGATAGGAAAGTGGTGAAACTGGGGCAAGCAGAGGGTAAAACATGAAAAGCAGCTAGGAATGTGCAGGATGGGTGTAGGAATGGACCATAGATCTACATTTCTTCAGCAGCAACAGCTGTGACTGATGTGGGAAATTTGGAATTTACAGCATCGCACCACACAGGGAGAGGTGCTGGCAGCATACATTTGTAGAGTAATTTGGAGGTAGATTGATTTATGTCACTGGACATGGTGGCAACATGTAGAGCTATGTATGAGGCATTTTTTTTCGGGACAGATGCCCTTTTTTTAAGGTGAGAGTGGGATGTTGGGAAGGGGATGTAGGTATGTTTGGGGAGGTAGGTTTGGTGAGATAGGTTGCATTTGGACACAGACAAGACAGACAAGACAGCAGACACAGGGGTATATAATACATGAGGGGGTAAAAACCTTTGACAGGGAGAGTGGCTGGGAATCAGAAGTCCATGAGCCCCCAAATGGATACAGTGGGACTGTGGTCCCCACCCATGGGCAGTCACCACTGCTCCTTCATGGCCCTGAAGGTGGCTGTGCTGGGGCTGGACAGGAGGGGCAGCCTGCCACTCAAGGTGCACCCGGATGCCATTAATCTGGCACAGCTGCCCACCTAACTTGGCTCAGGTGACACTGTGCACCAAACCCCAGAACTGACTGTGGGTGACAGTCTCCTGTCCATGTCTGCCCTCTTGGGGGGGAACTGGCCCTGTCCTCTGAGGCAGTTCCACCCAAAGGTGGTGCAGGACCAGTGGATGAGGAAGTCCTGGGTTGGGTCCCAGAAGTGCTGGGGCCTGGTGCCATGGCCAGATGAGGAGGGACAGTTGGATCCATCAGCATCTGCCTTCCCAAATGTGCTATGGTGTTTAGGTTTTAAACAATATGTTGGTTAGTCATGAACAACACATTTCCAGATTAGTTATAACAGCATGCATGAGTGTTCCAATTTACCCCATAAAACAGATTTGGAACAGTTGAATAGCAAAACAAACACATGCATAAATGGATCAACAGTATGCATCATAACAGCATGCCAGTAACACTGACGGCAACAGGCCATCAACAATGGTATTTGAACAAGGTATGTTAGCATGCAACCAATCAAATATATGAACGATAATATAACACAAGTCCCAACATTAGGGTTGTAGTAAAACATAGCCATAGTATATGAATTATTGTATTGATCCAGATAGGGGGGCAGACAAAAAGTCCATTAACAACTGTTTATGCTTCTATTTTCCACAACAGTACTGCTCAATACTCTATGGGTTTGCCCTCCCTTTACATCTCCCTATGGCCCATAGTTTCTGTAGCACAAACTTACCTATTAAACTGTCAGCCTAGAATGGTATGGGGCAAACTGTGACAACTCTGGGTACATGACTAGAGGGGATTCGTACATGTCAGGGTTACATATCTGGCACAGGAGGGGTACCCTGAAGTGTTGTTATGTGAATGTGCTACTGGCATACTTTAGCTGATTTCCTATCTGTGTCCAGGGTTATTGGCAGCAGTGACCACTAGCCATGACAGCATGACACTTGAGAGTCGTGTATCAGGAAGAGTGCATGTTGTATGTACCTATCCTGCTGTCATGTGGTGAAACAGTCGAACAGTTGTACACAGTTTATTAGTATAGTCTTCATACAGCTACTACCATTTCCTTACCTGTACAACCTGTGAAAAAAATATTTGTTAATACTACCTGACTGTTTTTAAATTTATTCCTGATTCCGTGTGTGTAGATATGCACACATCCTAGTACCACTCCCTGGATTCAAACCATGTCTGCATGTGCAGAATTACCAACTAAGCTATTTCTCATCACACTGAGCTACTGGGGAACTGCTGTTTTTTGCTTCACTAGTTTCTTCCTAATAGTCTCTTGGTTAGACAGTCTCAACTTGTAATCCTGTGATGCATGCATGACAGATAGTTATTGTACTGTGCATTAATCCTTTGGATTAATACAATCTGGAAAGCAAAGGTTAGCACAAGGCAATGCTGGATGTAACACACATTGAAACTTTATGCATTACTATTCAGGGTTCAAAGATAAGTTCAGTATATATTTCACATTTCAGTTATGTCTTGTTTTACAGCTCCACCAGCTACAGTTTTTCTTACAACTGGTTCACAGAAGAAGCTCAGTTAATTTATGCTATCACAGCCACATTTGCTGTGAAGAACCCGTATACATTCTATATGTCTACAACAACATACCAGAATAAACACAACAGTTTTTGTAGGAATTTTTATTGCAGATCAAGTCAAGTCAAAATTTTTATTTATTCAGTTCACACAGTAACAGTATACCTACTAGCAGTAAGCAATGTACTCCTTCTTAGCTATTTGAACAATATACTGCAAAATATATTTGTACTCACCAGCTTTCGGCACTGCTGCAGCAGTCTGTCTCCATGGGCTTCTGTGCTCATAGCCCTCTCTGCTGCAGCTGTAGGGGAGAGAAACAAACATTAAGCACACCTGTCTATCACATTCTAAGGCTAGTATTTGCTACAAACTACTTGGTAGTCATACTTACTCACTGCTGGAGCATTCTGTGCCCATGCATCTTGGATCCATTGCGCTAAGAGCTCCCCCTTCATCTGCTTTAGGTCAGCTTAGTGGTGCTGTACCTGCTCACCAGTCCGAGGGATGCCAGTAGCACTGGTGAGATCATGTGTGAGATGATCCCAGGCCTTCATTTTGTATTGTGAGCCCTGGTACTGGCCCTGCAGCAGTCTCTCATGGTTTTTGACAACGAGTCCAGCCATGACCGTGGACTCCTGAATGCTCCAGCACTGCACCCGAAAGCGAGTTCCCTCTCCAACACCAGGCATGTTCCTGCAGAGATCAAACTAAACAGGTTATGGCTGCATTCTCACCTGCATGGTTTAAATAAGGCCATATTCCCACCCTTTGCCATCACTGGATCATTTTGAAAATGCTGAACATAGCTTAAAAGTGCACAAACCAGGTAAGCTGGTTTGAACAATGCTTAAGGGGGTAATTGCTGAGCACTGCTTAACAGTGTGTAAATCCACTTAGCTGAGCTACCTGCTGCTTAGCAATCACTTCTAGGTGATGCTTAAACCTGGTAAGCATAGCTGAGCATTGCTGGCCATTGCTCACTTTACATTTTGAAAAAATATTAGGATAATGGCTTCATTTAGTAGGTGTATATGATTTACTTTACATGACATCCCTCTATGTGCTTTCATTACATTAGCAAGTGGTGTGACTATACTTTATGGGACATTTGTGAATACATGGGTGATTTCACATGTTATATGCACTCACACTTCCATTTTATACCAGCTAGACAACCCCGGTTGAAAAAAAAACAGTTACTACATAATTTAAGTTTAAAAAAATAATTTTAACACCGCTTCCCCATAAAAAATAACTTGCCTGTTTTGGTACTTGAGCCATGAATGCCTGCATGTATAGCTGGGACTCTAACCACTGCACTATGTCAGTTTAGGAACATCAACTCTATATTTTTATTTATCTCTTATGAAATGTTTAAGCAATGCTAAGTAGAGGGCCATAATTCACACACCCACTTAGCTATGCTTAAACATTCATTAGCATGTAAAAAAAGATTTGTTATATTATTATCATATTATTAGGTTATATAGTGAGTATTGTGGTTTTCTGACAAGTCATTGAGGACTGCAGTCAGGAAATAATGGCATACATTTGACTTTCAGACTTCTATCCTTTGAAAATTCATGCCAATGCATATCCTGTTTTCTATCAACTTTCTAAGTTAGTGAAGTAAATATTTAAGAAGTGTCTCTATTTTTAGAGCTTTGCCCCCCCCCTTCCATTATTTGTGCTTTTGTCCACATGGACTGCTGTCAGGGAATAATGGCATATATTTGACTTTCAGACTTCTATCCTTCGGAAATTCATGCTAATGCATGACCTATTTTCTATCAACTTTCTAAGTTTGTGAGAGCAATATTTAAGTAGTGTCCCTGTTTTTATGGCTTTGTCCCCCCATTATTTGTGCCTTTGTCCACATTTCCTACTCTAACAGATTGTGAGATTTCATACGGCACTTTTACAGTGCAGGGGGTGTGTCACAGAATCTGTCACGCTTACCCTGCATTGCTTTCCTGCTCCCCTATGTATTTCAGTGTCCGCTGACACTGAAATATCCATTTATTTCATTTCAGTGTCCATGGATACTGAAATACTTGCATAATATTAGAGAAATCCTCTAATATTATGCCACATTTGTTTTAGAAAGTGCCGTACAGTACTTTCTGAGTGCAGGGAATGTGTTCATAGTCCGTGCACTACTTAAACATGCCCCCTGTACTTGTTCACTGTTTGTGTCCATTTAGCCTTAACAGCAGTGTGCCTTCATGAATATGCAAGGTGCACTGCTGTGGCTACACAGACATGAGCCACTTCTGTGCAGGAATAGTACAATTCCTGCATGGAGTTTATTGAATCCAGGAGTTTTTAAATTAATAATGTGATAATGACTTACATTTCATTACTGCAAGGTTCTCCTTGTTTAGATAAGGGTGATAATTGCTGCACCCTGTTGAGCAGACATTTATTACATTCCTGGTGCAGGTGTAAGGTAAGACTGACTCATTACCATCTCCCATTATAGAAATAGTATAACATTTTTAATAAAAATAGTAACAAAAAAGTAGTTTAACATATTACTGAGCCATTCCTCTCACCTAAATTCTAGATAAGCCAAAAATATTGTCCAAAATGTATGGCTGCTCCATGCCAAAATTAGTGTAAAAGTAATAGCATTTATCTATCTGAACCATCCCACTGGCTACAATGAGGCACACAAATCAAGTCAGAAATATTTAAACTACCTGGTTGATCCATGTAAGAATTAGTGCAAAATTAATAATAGCATTTATCTCACTGAACCATCCATCTGATTTGAATTAGACACATAAGTGACAAAGGAAGAAATCATCGTCTTCTTTCGGCTGTTCCCATTAGGGGTCACCACAGTGGATCATCTGTTTCCATTTCTTACTATCCTCTGCATCTTGCTCTGTCACACCAACCACCTGTATGTCCTCTCTCACTGCATCCATAAAACTTATCTTAGGCCTTCCTCTTTTCCTCTTACCTGGCAGCTCCATCCTTAGCATCCTTTTCCCAATATACCCAGCTTCCCTCCTCAGCACATGTTCAAACCAACGCAATCTCACCTCTCTTGCTTTGTCTCCAAACTATCCAACCTGAGCTGACGCTCTAATATACTGATTCATAATCCTGTCCATCCTAGTCACACCCAGTGCAAATCTTAATATCTCTAACTCTGCCATATCCAGCTCTGACTTCTGCCTTTTTGTCAATGCCACCGTCTCCAACCCATATAACATAGCTGGTGTCACTACCCTCTTGTAGACCTTCCCTTTCACTCTTACTGGTATCCGTCTGTCACAAATCACTCTGGACACTCTTCTCCACCCATTCCACCCTGCCTGTACTCTCTTTTTCACCTCTCTTCCACATTCACCATTACTCTGAACTGTTGATCCCAAGTAATTAAACTTATCCACCATTGCCATCTCTACTCCTTGCATCCTCACCATTCCTCTACCCTCCCTCTCATTTGCACACATATATTCTGTCTTAGCCCTGCTGACCTTCATTCCTGTCCTCTCTAGAGCATATCTCCACCTCTCCAGGGTCTCCTCAACCTGGTCCCTACTCTCACTACAGATCACAATGTCATCTGCAAACATCATAGTCCACGGGGCCTCCTGTCTGATCTCATCTGTCAACCCATCCATCACCACTGCAAATAGGAAAGGGCTCAGAGCTGACCTTTGATGTAATTCCACCTCCACCTTAAATGTATCTGTCACTCCTATCGCAGTCCTCACCACTGTCACACTACCCTCGTACATATCCTGTACCACTCTTACATACTTCTCTGCCACTCCCAACTTCCTCATACAATACCAACACTCCTCTCTAGGCACCCTGTCATATGTTTTCTCTAAGTCCACAAAGACACAATGCAACTCCTTCTGACTTTCTCTGTATTTCTCCAACAACACTCTCAGAGCAAACATTGCATCTGTAGTGCTCTTTCCTGGCATGAAACCATACTGCTGATCACTAATCATCACCTCCCTTCTTAACCTAGCTTCCACTACTCTTTCCCATAACTTCAAGCTGTGACTGATCAGTTTTATCCCTCTGTAGTTACTGCAGCTCTGCACATCATCCTTATTTTTAAAGATAGGTACCAAAACACTTTTTCTCCACTCCTCAGGCATCTTCTGACTTTCCAAAATTTCATTCAACAATCTGGTTAAAAATTCCACTGCCATTTCTCCTAAGCACCTCCATGCTTCCACTGGTATGTCATCTGGGCCAGCAGCCTTTCCATTCTTCATCCTCTTCATAGCTGTCCTTACTTCCTCCTTACTAATCTGTTTCACTTCCTGATTCACTATCCCCACATCATCCAACCTTCTCTCTCTCTCATTCTCTTCATTCATCAGCCCCTCAAAGTACTCTTTCCATCTACTCAACACACTCTCCTCGCTTGTGAGTACGTTTCCCTCACTATCCTTTAACACCCTTACCTACTGCACATCTTTCCCAGCTCTGTCCCTCTGTCTAGCCAATTGGTACAGGTCCTTTTCTCCCTCTTTAGTGTCCAATCTCTCATACAACTCTCCATATGCCTTATCCTTAGCCTTTGCCACCTCTCTCTTTGCCATGCGCCTAATCTCCTTATACTCATGTCTACTTTCTTCATCTCTTTGACAATCTCACTTCTTCTTCACCAGCCTCTTCCTCTGTATACTCTTCTGTATTTCCTCATTCCACCACCAGGTCTCCTTATCCTCCTTCCTCTGTCCAGATGTCACACCAAGCACCTTTCTAGCAGTCTCCCTTACTAGCTCTGCTGTAGTTACCCAGCTATTCTATAACTCTTCACTGCCTCCCAGTGCCTGTCTTAACTCTTTCCTGAACTCCACTTCACAATCATCCTTTTTTAACTTCCACCATTTAATCTTTGGCACTGCTTTCACACTCCTCCTCTTCTTCTTGATCACCAACATCATCCTACAGACCACCATTCCATGCTGCTTAACTACACTTTCCCCTGTCCCTACTTTACAGTCTACAATCTCCTTCAGATTGGCCCTCCTACATAGGATATAATCCACCTGTGTGCATCTTCCTCCACTCTTCTATGTCACCCTATGCTCCTCCCTCTTCTTAAAATATGTATTCACCACAGTCATGTCCATCCTTTTCACAAAATCTACAATCATCTGACCTTCTGCATTCCTCTCCTTAACACCATACCTACCCATCACTTCCTCATCCCCTCTGTTCACTTCACCAACATGCCCATTGAAGTCCACTCCAATCACTAGTCTCTCACCCTTGGGTACACTCACCACCACTTCATCCAACTCACTCCAAAATTTTTCTTTCTCATCCATCGCACACCCAACTTGTGGAGCATATGCACTAACAACATTCATCATTACACCATCAATTTCGAGCTTCATAAACATCACTTTATCAGACACTCTCTTCACTTCCAAAACACTCTTGGCATACTGTTCCTTTAGGATAACTCCTACCCATTTCTCCTACCATCCACACCATGATAGAACAATTTGAACCCACCTCCTATAAACCTGGCCTTACTTCCCTTCCATCTGGTCTCTTGCACGCACAATGTATCAACCTTCCTTCTCTCCATCATATCAGCTAGCTCTCTCCCTATACCAGTCATACTGCCAACATTCAAAGTTCCTACCCTCACTACTACACTCCCAACCTTCCTCCTCTCTTTCTGCCTTAGGGCATGCCTTCCCTCTCCTCTTCTCCTTCAGCCAACAGTAGCCCAATTTCTGCCAGCACCCTGTTGGTTGACAGTACTGGTGGTGGTCATTGTTAACCTGGGCCTCGACCGAACTGGTATGGAAATATGAAATGCTGTCCGCATAAATCATTTGGCAGAGGTTTTACACCGGATGCCCTTCCTGACGCAACCCTCCTCATTTATCCGGGCTTGGGACCGACACAAAGAAATGCACTGGCTTGTGCATCCCCAGTGACAAAGGAAAAAATATTGTCCAAAAATATGTGGCTCATCAATGCTGCAATAAGTGTAAAATCAGTAACACCATATGTCTCCCTAAGCACTTCCTCTCACAATACACATGGATCAGACATGCAAATAACAGTCAGAAATATCTAAACTATCTGGTTGATCCGTGCCTTTTTCTCACCTAAACTGCCATGAATGATAAAGCCATGATATTTCATGCCAGAATTAGTGTACAAGTAATATGGATGTCATATCCTTGCTTATTATTTGTGCCACACAAAAGAATTGCCTCACCACTGTGGACCACAAAGGAGCCTACACAGGAAAGGCACAATATAACTCTTCAGGAAATAAAAAAGTGCTTCTCAGAATATAAAAAAGGAAGAGTGAGGAACATTTCATGATATAATGTTTGTTAACAGTAAGTCACAACACTGATGAGATGCATGCCATTCTTGTATAAAAATACAAACAAATGCAAACAAATCTGTACTATGATACATGCATGTAGTGAAGCAGTCCATATACTGGAATGCAGGGGTGTAGCTAGGGTTTTCAAATTTGTACTCAGGGTCTCACACTGCTGCCTCCCCCCATCCAAGCTACAGCTTCACATAAATTATTTTCTCTTTTTTTTCATTTGGCACTCACTGTCAAGGCACCTTCCTGTTGATATGTTGATTCATTTATTTCTTCATATCCAGGGTCTTAGCTTATGGGGAGGGGGTCCTGGATTTTACACTCAGCCGAGAATTGAGGTAGGATCTGGAAGTAGTGCCATCATCCTTGATAGCCATTTTTCACTTCATCCTAAGCCCCTCTCTTAAATGTTAACATCAATGTTAGACTGGACAGAAAATGGTAAGAAGCCTGAGTGTGTGCCCTGCCCTGGGTCTGAAAGGTGCCTTACCTACTGTTGTCTTCCTGCCCAGCCCAGCTTGGAATCTTTTCAATGAGCTTTATATTCTGCACTGGAGAGACACTTAGCAATGTCCCTCTTCTCCACGATAGGTACACTTACCCTTCTTGCCAACCCGATCAAATACATAAGCTGCTTAAACTTGGGTCACCTGGGCCACGGTTGGGCCTTTTGTGACTTAAACAGTACATGCAAACCTCTTAAATGCTGCTACTGCCATTGGTCCTTCAATCTCACTCTTCACACACTCCATCTCTCACACACACACAGATTCACACAAACAGATTCACACACACACACACACACACACACACACACACACACACACACACACACACACACACACACACACACACACACACTTCTACTTTGTGAGCGTAAAATAATGATGGCCATTAGGTTACTTTCAGTCTGAGTTCCGCTGCAGCTTATTATGCTGCCATGAAGCATTAGACTCATTTTTCACCAGCCAGTCAGGGTGCCAATCTACAGGTTACCCGATCTCTACTGTAGTTTTAGTGCAAATGTTACCTCCAAACACTCTATCCATCTCAGTCTCGACTTGGCAAAAGGCAGGTCATGCTTACTCAACCTGATGGATTTCTTTGAAAGCATCACCAGGACAGTGGTGAAGGTAAAACAATGCACACCACTTACCTCTACTTGGTCAAGGCCTTTGACACAAACCCCTTGGACATAACAGAAAAGTTAAGCAAACTAATAATAAACCCATACATCAGCCACTGTTTCATCAACTGGGTAACAGATAGTAAGCAAGATAGATCAAAATAGTGGATGCTACCTTCGCAAAAAGACCTGTCACTAGTGGATTTCCCCAGGTTTGGTGCTAGTACCTCTCCTGTTTGGAATCTACTTCTCTGAATTTAAAGCAAATACTAAAGGACTCTGGTTGACTACGTTTGTGGATGACTGCAGACTGAAGGCATTTATAGAATCCCCAAAAGACATAGCCATCTTGCTGGAAGTATGGTCCCAAACAAATAAATGGTGCCAGAATTATGTACTAAAGCTAAATGTCAAGAAATGCATTACTGTATCCCTTGGCAAGCACCTTCCATCAGAGAACTACCACATTAGAATACATCCCTAAGAGGTGGCCCAGTCATTTGGGATTTGGGATCTTATATGGATAGTACCCTAACTGTCAACCAAAATGTGTCCACTGTAGTGAGGAAGTCCTTCTATACTCCACAACTTATTAAAAAAAAACGATTGCTCCTAGGTCCAGGGATGTCATTGTCTCCCTTTATTCAGTCATAATGTGGCAACAGTAATCAGAAAATCCTACTAAGTGTTGTTAATTTCCAAGGGAGTATCATCCAGATCTGTATTCAGCAAAGGTTAGACCAATTATTGAGCGTAATGCTCTTTTCAGGGGGTACCTGACTAGACATAGTAAACAACTATAGCAGTGGTTTCTAACTAAGGGCACCACAGATTTAAAGACCTTGAGCTGCCAAGAAGGATTTGCAGAGTTGTCTCTTTCTTCAGTATCTTGTAGAAGCTTGAAGAGAGATCTGTGCCCTGCTTTTCTGTCATGAGAGACCAAGTTGCCTTCGATCACTTCTATCTCCACCTAAATCTTCACCAGCAAATAAATAAAATGCAGTGGAGAGACAGAGATTCATCACCCATTAAAATTAAATTAATGATACTTAGCAAAGGAAAAGAAACAACCTGTAATGTAAGTATTTGTTTCCCATGCTAAGCAACAGAAAAGTAAAATTACGCACACCAATATCTACACTACGAGTAGTGTTCAATCCACCTGCATGTAACCCAGTGAGTGTAAAGTATAGCATTGTCAGGGAAGGAATACATTATATCACGACGCATATCTCTCAACTGTCCCTGATTTTGCACAGTATTCTTACCATATCCCTATTAAAAATTGCAATCTGAAGGAACCTAGTTTGGAAACTAGGATACTCCTCAACTGTGGCCAATTTTGCAGAAAGACCTTGATTTTGTCTAATAGTTTTGCCCATCTCCTAGTAGAATGTTTGAGTTACTGATAAATCGTTAAGGATTACAGACAGGCAATAATGTCAGACATTAATGTTTTGCAGTTTTGTTCAGAATGTGTCCACTGATAAGAAGCCTATTACATTTCAATAAAATTAGAGCTGAGAACAGAGATAGAAGGGAAGATAGTGGAATAGGTAAACAGCTTCAAGTATCTGCAGGAATAGTTCAGGAAAAAGGTAATCTGAATTAAGAGGTCAAAGTTGGAATCAGAGGGGCTGCAGCCAACTGGCATAGAGTATCAGGTATGACAGAAGAATGCCAAAGAAGCTGAAAAGTAAGGTATACAAGACAGTGGTGTGACCAGTACTACTGTATGGTACAGAAACCTGGGCAGTAAAGTCAGAACAGTTGAAGAAGCTAGAGGTGATGGAAAGGAAGTGCCTGAGAAAGATGACAGGATGCACACTGTGGGACAGACAAAGAAATAAGGACATACGAGCAGAAGCCAAAGTAGCTCCTATTGCAAAAAAGATCAAAGAGAACAGATTACAGTGATTTGGGCACATGTGTAGAAAACCAGAAGACAATCTGGTGTGGAAGATTTGAGACAGACAGGAAGAAGGTAAGTGGAAGCGAGGGCGTCCAGCAAAGAGGTGGATGGATTGTGTGAAAGAAGATCTGCGACAGTCTAGCATGAGTGTTAGAGAAGGTAGGAGTGCAGCACTGAATCGAGAAAGTTGGCGACAGTTAACATGATACCCTGAACTCATGTAGAAAAATGAGAAAAAGGGGGTTGATGATGATGATCATGATGATGTTTCTGATCAAGTTTTAGTCTTTCCACTATCACTTGTCTCCAATTGTTGAGCAAAGAAATTGAAAGCTATGAGAGAAGCAAGCAGTACAGAACATTACAGTACTTATGTTGCTGCTAACTTATTGTATTGTCCCTTGAAAAATCTGTGATTTTTGCTAGTTAGGATTACAGTTTGGTAACAGTGGCAGACATTATTCAGAAAATGCATGTTTATACAAAACGTTTTGCTCCATTAACTTAAGTGAATAAGAGTAATGATTAAAAGGTGACACTGATTTTGGGTCATTCTCTAGTTAGGTCATCAGGTGCCCTGTAAAGAAAAAACACCTATTTTCCACAAAGGTAAAGACCATAAATAAATAAATTAAATAAGCATTGCATCTAAAATTGTTTCAAGCTGCTTCCTACTAATCTACAAAGTGTCCTCCCCGCGGTTGGGTGGGCGTTCGAAAGACATGCGTAAATGGGCTTGCCTTCGTTGAAGGTTGAACTTTGAGCTGGCACTTTGGCATTCTTGAAAATCTACTGCCAATCATTAGTGGACCGGACTTCCGTTGTGGCAACCCCTAAACGGGAAAAGCCGAAAGACAAACAAACAAACAAACTGTAGTTAAATCACTAGGCATGTTAGCGCAACAACCGAGACTGCAAATATTGGCATTCGTTCATGACACCATCATTACATTGCCACATCATTGCACATTTTCTTTGGCAATAAGTAATATTAAAATAAAAACAAAGAAAGATAAAATAATGTAGTGAATTACACTTAGGGTTTTTTATTTATTTCCAAAAAAATCCCTGTTATTTCACATTCTCTTATTCTGCCAGTATATCAAGTTAATGGTTCTAACAGTTTAAAAACTGGGCCCGATTACCCCTTATTATTTCTATGTGTTCTATATCTGATATGCATCTGTATCTGATTTCAGAGATAAGAGTTTGAGAGCTATGCAGCTGATGTCAGAGACAAGCTAGCATTTATCAAGCTCTGCAGACACATTCCTTGCACCTTCAATGAGCATTACATGAATCTAAAGATGAAGATAATCCTCAATTCTTTGAAAAAAAGCACCCGCACTCGCGGCTTTGTAGTATAGTTCAGCCCACTCCATTCAGATATGAATGAAAGAAAAATGCCAAGTATAACCTCAAGAAGTAGTTGTAAGCTGCCTAGCTGAAATGTTTCAGATGCAAGTAGAATTAAAATTTCATGAAACAAGCAATCAGTGTAATGTATTTTTTATACACTTGGAATAAGACCCACATTGCAACTAGACAGTTTGCAACAATTTTGCCAGGTTTGGTTTGGGAGAGTTGCTCTTTCCAAGGGCATTGTTGGTAATACCTATTCCTCTCATTTGTTCCTGATTTTGTACAATGATTCAGATTTTGCTGTTATTTTTATCCTGTCCTTAGCAACAGTTTTGATTTCCTTTTAAATCAATGATGATTACAGTCAGTCAGTAGTGCCTCATGCAAGAGTTTCATATTTCTTGTTCAGAAAGTGCAAGGCAACGCAAAACCTGTTATGCTATTAAGTTTTCAAGATAATTAATGATAATTCTGTGCTTTTAACCTCGTTACTGATTCTTGAACAAACAGGAGAGCTCTGAATGAAGCGATCGATGCAGATTGTTACATACAGTAACGATACTGCAAGAAGCGATCAGTACAGAACATGACCGTGCTGATATTGCAGTCATTGCTGCAATTTAACAAAAGAATTCTGTATGGTCTGCCTTTCAAGTGCTATCAGTTTGAATGGGATAAGGCAGCCTACAGAAATGTGTGTATGTATGTATGTATGTATGTATGTATGTATGTATGTATGTATGTATGCATTTATTTATTGGCATTTGTTTATCAGGAAATTCTGACTGAGCAGTGTCTTTTTTCATTGGAGGCCTGGGGAGAAAAGCTCCATTATACAGACATCATGGACAAACAGTGCTGTAGACTTCATTAAAAGCACTGCATGATCAGCTGCAGGTAAAGGAAAGGCTTGTCTGATGGAGGTCACAGAGTGAAGTTGATGCAGGACTTTTCCAAATCACTCATGGCTCAATAGAAAGCCCTTCACTAAGTTATGATCTTTATGTTATAAAAAAACAGTATGCAGACCTGTTTTATGTACTCAGAATCATTGTTATAAAATGGAATGGTCAGAGAGTTCTATCTGGTATAGCTGCTCTCTCCTTATTGCAGCAGAATTTGCCAGTGATCTATTTTTTAACTTAGCAAAACAGTGATGTTGGGATAACCCTCCCTGGAATATCCTGGTACTGGTCACTCAGCTTTTACAGCAAGCAGCAAACCCTGTGAACAAAACTGTCAACTCAACCAGGACAATGCACTGCTCTATCATGCAAGAATGGGAAACAAAATACCATTAGCCCTTGCATGGGTAATAACCTTCCTGAACTCACAAACTCAACGAAAAAATGTTCAGGGAATGTGTTGGCATTCTTACATCCTGTGACAGCTGTGCCCTGGCCCAGCAATCAAGGAGCCTCAATCCTCACCACTAACACAGGAGAGGGCGTCTCATATATGAAAAAAGATAACCAATACACACAGTAAAGTGCAATTTCCCTTAAGAGCACACAGAGATCACAGTTAGTCTGGGGCTGGTCACTCCCTTGCTCTCCAGGTCCCCAATAAGACTCCTCACTGGCAAAGCTATAGGGTCCAGATCTCAGCCTAGATGGGCAAGCTAAAACCTCCAGCACCCTCTCTGTTCAACCAGTGCTTCATGTCCCTGCTCAAGTAGCTGACACACACACACTTTGAGATAAGAGTTTATACAACCACACAGACACTCCTGGGAAAGGCTGGCACAGGTTCTCCAGCTTTGCCCCTATTACCCAGACTATATGGTAGTACCGCCTGCCACCACCCAGCTAATATTTATCAGCTACTCAAAGGTCGTTAAAATGGTGTCCAATCATTACTGTGCAATATTATTATCCAATTGGTATTATAACTAAACAGTCAAGGCTTATTAGAGTGACTTGATACAGTAATCACTATAAATATGCAATGTACTCTAGAGCTTAAATTATATCTACACAAAACAGCCACAGTTGAAAGGTTTTAAAAATATTTAATAATAAATAATAAAAGCACAAGACAGTACTTCTTACTACACAGTGCTAGTCAAGAGTTCAGAGATCACAGAGAAATACTTAAAATAATTCAGTAGTACCGTTCTGACATCACAGAAAAACACGTTGTCTAATCTTTCTGGTTTTTAGCTATTTGAAAACACAAGTCTAAGATAACTTACATAAGAAAACAGGCAGAGTGCTGATGGGTTTGATGGTCAAGACAAAAATGCTAAATCCTCTTTGGTTTTCTCTGTTTAACTTAAAATCGCAGTTCTGATTCACATGACATCATTCTTCACACTTCCCTGGGTTCGCAGGCTAACAGAAACTACATTTACATTCTTAACATCTCCTTTTGTTATCTTGCAGCTAATCTGGAAGCAGAGCAATAAAAATACATTTGCATGTTTAAATCTAGCAATTTAACTCTCGGTTAAAAAAATAGAAAGAATTTCTTCATCTAGACACTTCGGCACCACTGTCTACATCAAAGGGTCACAACATGATCCACTTTGGTCAGCAGAGTGCACTGCTGTCACATTTTTTCCCACTTCCACATGTAACACTATTTCTTTACATTTAAGACAACGTTTGCATTCATATTTACAAATGACAGAATTATCTGCAAAACTCTATCTGGCTAGGCTGGCAGCCTTCACATCCACCCCCCCCCCCCAGGAACTCAAGCTAGTTTTTCAAGTGACCCTTGAGAAATGCTGCTTGAGAGGATCAGGCCTGTCTGAGTATACCTACCCCATTCCCTGTCTTGAGAGCCATCTGCATTAGCATTGCTACTGCCACTGCGGTGCTGCACTGACATATCATATGCTTGCAACCCCAGGCTCCATCTTAGCAACTTGGCATTTTGCTGGCTGAGTCTGTTTAACCATGTTAGGGGGTTGTGATCTGTCATAACAGTGAATTTCTTTCCATACAGATACGGCCGAAGTTGTTGCAGTGCCCACACTATGGCTAGGCATTCCTTTTCTACTGCTACATAGCAGCCCTCCCTGGGTTGGAGCCTACAACTAAGATAAAACACTGGGTTTTCTTCTCCCTCTGAAGAAATCTGGCTAAGTACAGCCCCCACCCCATGGTTTGAAGCATCCACCTTCACAACAAATTACTTGCTGTAATCTGGACTGGCTAACACGGGGTGTCCTCCCAAAGCTTTTTTAAACATCTGGAATGCCTGCACACATGCTGGGGTCCACATTACCTTATTTGTCCTGTTCTTCCATGTCAGGTCTGTGAGGGGAGTGGCCATGGTACTATAACTGGGGACGAACTTTCTGTAGTACCCTGCTATCCTTAAAAATGCCCTCACCTGCTTTTTAGTAACAAGTGCAGGCCATGCCTGAATGGCTTCCACTTTGGCAGGTTCTGGCCTTACCTTACCACTCCCCACTCTATGTCCTAGGTAGGAGACCTCTGCCATACCCACCTGACATTTGCTTAGCTTAATGGTCAACCCTGCTCTCTGTAGTCTGCCCAGCACCTCCCTGACATGCTGAAGGTGCTCTGGCCAGGAATGGCTGTAGAAGGCAATATCATCTAGATAAGCAAGGGCAAACCCTCCTTCTCCTGCTAGGATATGATCTACCAGCCTCTGGAAAGTCACTGGGGCATTCTTCATCCCAAAGGGCATCTTTGTGAACTCATACAAGCCAAACGGAGTCACAAAGGCTGACTTCTCCTTAGCACTGGGAGCCAAGGGCACCTGCCAGTAACCCTTGGTAAGATCAATGGTTGTAAGATACTTATCCTCACCCAGCTGCTCTAGGGCTTCATCTGTCCTAGGCATGGGGTAAGCATCTGAATCTGTGTGACTATTTAATTTCTTGTAGTCTGCAAAGAACCTGGTGCTGCCATCCTTCTTTGGCACCAGCACCACTGGGGGAGGCCCTGGGACTGTTGGACTCTTGAATCATACCTAGTTCCAACATCTCCTGTACCTTTTCCCTCAGAGTCTGCTTGATTCTCTCAGGCACTCTATAAGGGGACTGCCTAATAGGCCTTTGGGGTCATGTATCCACCTGGTGCTGCCCCAGGTGGGTGCACCCTGGTTTCCCTGTGAACATGTCCCCAAATTCCTGCAGCACTGCTCGGATTTCATGAACCTGGGTAGGAGATAGCTGTGGGACTTTGCTACACCTTCCACTGAGGTGACGGCCCGACCCTCACTGAGGAGATCACACCCCAGATCTCCCACAGACTCCTCCTACAATCCACTGCAGAAGCTCAGCACAAGGGCCTCCCTATCATGGTAAGGTTTCATCATGTTAACATGGTACAATTTGGGCCCCTGCCTTCTGCCTAGCAGTTCCACTATGTAAATCACTTGCCTTTCTTACCACCTTGTATGGTCCCTCCCAAGCTGCTTACAGCTTGTTGTGTCTGACAGAAATGAGGACTGTTACCTGCTGCCCCACAGCATACTCTCTAGCTCGAGCATTCCTGTCATACCGCACCTTTTTCTGTTGTTGGGCTTCTGCCAGGTTCTTCTGGGCCAAGCCCATGAATTCCCTGAGCCTTGTCCTGAGGTTTAGGACATAGGCCACAACAGACTCCTTGTGAGACTCACACTCACCTTCCCACTCATCTTGAATTAAATCTAAAAGTCCCCCTCACCCTATGCCTGTACAGCAACTCAAAGGATGAAAAAACTGGATTCCTGGGGAACTTCTCTATAAGCAAACAACAGATGGGGCAAATATTTGTCCCACTCCCTCTTAAATTGATCTGCAAATGCCCAAAGCATGGACTTGATTGTAGAGTTTATCCCCTCAACAAGGCCATTAGACTTAGGATGGTAGGGGGTGGCCTTCATGTACTTCATCCCACAGGACATCCACAGACAAGCTGGCTGGTCTGACATAAAAATGGCACGTCTGTCACTCAGCATTCCTTTTGTGATTCCTACCCTGCTGAAAATCTCTAACAAAGGATTTGCCACCTTTTCTGCCTCAATGGAGGACAAAGCCACTGCCTCAGGGTATTGTGTAGCATAATCTACCATCACTAGCATATTCTTTTTCCCTGTCGAACTTGGGGTACTCATAGGATCCACAATATCCATAGCTACCCTCTGAAATGTCTCCTCAATCACAGGCAAAGGTATCAAAGGAGCTCTCACCTTGTCTCCTGCCTTGGCTACCTTTTGGCACTGCTCACAGGTCCTGCAGTACTCTGTTACATCTCTGGAAATTCCAGCCCAGTAGAAGTTCTGCATAATATGCTTCTTTGTACATTTTATGCCCATATGACTTGCAAAGAGAATATCATGGGCTATGGCTAAAAGTACCAGATGGTAGGCTCTAGGCACTACCACCTGCTGTACTCTCTCACCTTCTAGCCCTCCCTCAGGGGTCCACTCTCTGTACAGTAATCCTTTATCCCAGTATACAGATTCCCCCTTTCCTTGAGAATCAGGTGCCTCCCTATCTACCTGCCTCAGGCCTTGCAATGTAGGGTCTGAGAGCTGAGCCTGTCTCAACTCTCTCCTTGTAACCCTTCCCAGCTCCCCTTACACAGAATGTCTGGCATCCTCTGACAGTGGTGCCTCACTGTCAGCTTGGATACTACTACTCACCTCTACCTTTGCAGTCACTCTGTCCTAGGACCATCAGTACCCCCAAGCAGCTGTGGCTCACCTTCAAGTCTCACTGCTACAGGGTAGCTCCCTCCCTGAAGTAACCACCTCATCAGTCCTGGTTGCAAGTATGCAGTCTGTTTGGGTCTCCCCCAGACTACCAGACCCACATGCTTGTCTCCTAGCCTGACTGCGTGCAACTGCATAAACACTTGATACTGCCTCATCCAAATCCTTCCCTCTCAGGACATCTGCAGGATAGTAGTTTAGTACCCCCATTGTCTCAAGACAACCTACTATTGGCATTTTGTCTTTCCCACTTACTGGCTCCCTTACCATTTGTTCCCCACCTTGCCTCCATGGATACCTGTATGCCACATGACCCCACTGGTTTCATTCAAAACAATTAACCCTAGCTCCTGGATTTGTACCTGGACTAGTGACTTCACCTGCTACATGCAGATTCTGTTGGGGCGGTCTATGCTGCCCACCATGGGTTCCTTTAGACTCATGATCAGTACTGGGGGTCCTCTTCCTGTGCAGGGCTGCCCTGCTTGCCAGGTATTGGTCTCCCTTATTCCCCAACTCATCTGAAGTAGCACTATGTCTATCAGCTAACCAGATCCTCATGTCCTCAGGTAAAGTGCTAACAGCTTGTTCCCTCACCAAAAGGTGTATTTAGAATGATGTGAATTTTAACAAAGCTTTAATTTTAGAATACAATGCTAGTTCATATGTACTTAGGGACATTATAAATAAAGAGTGGGAAAGATTTCTAACCCTTATGGACCTGGAAAATATTAAGAAAGATAAAATTAAGATTGTGTATAAAAATTCTAGGAACCTAAAGAGCTTATTAGAAACTAGTTATCAAGAAGGGGTTGTTAGAAATAAGAAAATAGAAAGTACTTACAAGTGTGACCATTGTTCTCAATGCTCATATTTGTATAATAAGGAAAGTATTTTTTTGCAATGTAGAAATAAGGTCCTGGAGGGTAAGGAATTTTCATATTGTGATAGCAATGGTCTAGTATACCTGGCAGCTTGTCAGGAATGTGATGGATTTTATATAGGGAAAACTGAACGTAAACTAAGGAGAATAATATGTGAACATTTATATGATGTACAAAACAAAAAAATGTACAAATGCCCGATATAAGCATAAGCAGGAATGCATTAATGCACACTTTCTATTTTTTGTATTGGAAAACGTGGATAGAAAAAATAGAGGAGGGTTATGAGAAGAGACTATAGAGTACAAAGAACTTTGGTGGCAGTTAAACTTTGAGGCAAATAAGAAACCTGGGTTAAATGACCACATTTCTATAAGTTCCCTGCTGAAATTAAGAGCAGCAAAATTGTAACAAGAAGAAAATATGACGATGTACTACGTATTTTAATGTTCATATTAAGCTTATGTTTTCCCTATTTTAGCTCTTTTTTAAAAAATGGTAAAAAACATTTTATTCTTTCTTATCCACTGATAATAATTTTATTCATGAATGTGTCTGCTTAACAGAAGGAATATTTAAGGATGTAATTTTCATTTTAACCACAAGACGGAACCAATGTTATATATAATGTATTTTTTAACACAACCTTTTTTTAACATTTTTATAGTATTATCAAATGTTTTAATTTATTATAGATATTTTATGAATTGGTTATAAATATTTTAATAAAACTGGTTTTATTGTAGGTTAGGGTGAATAATCTGCATTTTATTAAGGAAAGGATATATATGTGTATTTGTTTTACTGAGTCTTATTAAAGTATGTTTGCCATTGGTTGATTTGAAATAGTAAGGCTATAAATGGAATGGATTTGTAGTTTGACCCACATCTGATGAAGTGATTACAAATAAAAACTTATGGTTGTTCAGCGTTTATGTGTAATAAATTGCAATTTTAAAACAATTGTTCCTTGGGCTTTATTGTCTCACCATCCGCTTTGGGCTTTTGGATTTCGTGGTTTTGGCTTGCCCATTTGGTGTTTTTGGTCAATTATTAGCATTTACATTCTTAACATCTCCTTTTGTTATCTTGCAGCTGGTGAGGAAGCAGAGCAATAAAAATACATTAGCATGTTTAAATCTAGCAATTTAACTATTGGTTAAAAAATAGAAAGAATTTCTTCATCTAGACACTTCTGCACCACTGTCTACGTCAAAGGGTCACCACATGCTTTACTTTGGTCAGTAGAGTTCACCGTTGTCACATTTTTTCCCCACTTCCACATGTAACACTATTTTTTTACATTTAAGACAACAAGCCTGTAGTTTACATTCATATTTACAAATATTTACAAATAACAGAATTATCTGCAAAATTCAATCTGGCTAGGCTGGCAGCCTTCACACATCTAATAAAATTACTCCCTGTAGTCAGGGCACCCAACACATGATGCTGAGGGCCAGGAAGAACAGGACTGTACCCTTGTAGAGGAGTGTAAGGATTTTGGACTGAGAAGTAAAAAGCCATTTCTATCAGCTTTTTAATGCCAAATTCAAGATGACAAAAATGTACTACTGAAGAAGTGGTAACAGGTTGAAATTTTTTTTGATAAAGTGGAACTTTGTCTGTCACTGTTAACTTGGGGTATAGATCCCCAGAGAGGCCCATATGAGAGTTCTGTGACACTGAGCACTTGATGATCAAGTGCCTAGAGAAGATGGAAGTTTCCCTGCTTGCAGTGATTCCCACAACAGACTGCACTCTACATGCTGATAGGCAAACTTCCAACGAGCCTTTCTGGGGGGGTTATTTGGTTTTTGTTTGCTTCCTTTTTGTGGTGGCCATTGGTATTGTCTCACTCTTTCTCTCTCTTTTATCTCTTTTTAGCTCATTTAGTTGTTATTTGTATTTTTATTGGGTGATGCTGAATGTATGACTAGTTACATTAAATTGTAGGAGACAACCTTGTGGATAGAAAAGGAACTCTATGCAAAGGTGTGTGAAGGAGTTGTGTTACCTTGAGATATTTTCTTTGTTCAAGAAATAAAGACTGCTAAGTAGGGTTGCCAGGTTTCTTTGCGGCTAAAACTGGACTAAAGTCACGCCCCTCGCATCACACATAACTCCACCCATTCCCACCCCTCTCCCGCCCATGCCCCACCTATTTTGTGACATCACAGTGACATCAGCTGATGGGACCACCCACTTTGATGACTTAAGCCGTACTTAAAGGGGAGAAAAGAACACAGGCGGCACTAATTGCACTGCTAGGCTGCTGCAGATGTAAGTACCAGTATTGATGAAAAGTGTCAATATAGTGCATTTTTCTCCAGTTATTTATTTTCTATGTTCCTAAACCTAATTATGGATGATCCATGGAGATAAAAGGTCAAGAGTTAGCAGCCTGTGCACATGGTGGTAAATCTGATTTAAAAAATCCCAAAAAAATGTAAGCAGTTATCTTTGCTATTAAAGAATTGTAAGTTTTGATTTACCCCATAAGATCGTTTAAGTCAATAACATCACTTTACTGCTCATTCAGAAATGATGATCTTAACATTCCTTGCATTTTGAAAGTTCTGTCAAATACTGGTTGTACTGGGGCATGGGACAGGTACTCAGTTGTTAAGATGTAACATATTTTCCATTTCAGTTTGATTAGGAAGTTTCAGTCCTTGGCTGCGCCTGTATTGGTGGGGGTCAATTGAGCTAAGTGTTACTGCCCTAGTGTGATATTTCAGATGCTAGTACTTAAGATCTTGTACTGGGTCCGACTGACGTCCCAATCTTTTTTTTTACATGGCACATATGCACAACATGGGATAAAGTGGTTGTCGTTGAATAGACTTCTAACAGGTGACATGATTTATGTAACTTTCAAAGTATACATCATAATCTCAGAAAAGCACACATACCTTAAAGAGTTTCATTAATGTTTTTCTATATCACGCCAAAGGTGCGGGTTAAAACAGGTAACCTCCTACAACAATGCGTTCTAATACAACTTTACGAAGATGCAGACTCGACGGCCGCTATGCAGTAGTAAAATGGCAATAAGACTGAATGAAAGATGACTCAAGCCTCTAGATCTAAGAAAGCTGCAGGAAGGAAAAGAAATCACATGCAGCTAGCACACTTACCATTTTCTGAACATGGCAAAGAGATAGTTTTATTTTTCAATGTGGTCCCTTGCGACAGAATCAAGTAAAGCAAAATAATGTTGGGTAACTGCAAGTGCCCAAAAAGTAAGATGCACAATTTGTTTCATGGAATACGGTTCAACATAGTAGATGAGGATAATACAAATCAGGGCGTGTTAATTGCTAGCAGTATTACACTGCATGGTGAAGTTCTAAAATCAGTCTGAGTGTACTACAATGCAACACTGGGCAATGTTGGCAGAGTGCTTAAGCATTTTAAATCTTGCTATAAGATTACTTTTGTCACTGCTTGGTAGTTGGTAGGATAATGATAGCTAAAAAAATACCATTTTCCCACCGTGGAGTACTGCCTTCCAGTGATATCTCTACAATCCGTATAGCAGAAAATAAAATTTGTCCATTTGTATTACATCACTGCCACTTAAGTTAATGTATGTACTGTCTAAACTATGTAGCTACCAGGAATACTGAAGTTAAAAGCATTTCATTGTTGTGTAGTAGCTAGTAGTGTATCGTACCGCTCCCGTTCGAGCTGGATACATTTACTTTCTCCTCTCCTCTGGTGGCACAAAAAAAACCCCGGACTTCATGAGTTTAAATTTTTTAACTGGACAATTTGTCTGAAAACCGGACAGTTCGGTCAAAAACCGGACAGCTGGCAACCCTACTGCTAAGTGACATAGCAGATGCTTGATGTCCTTTCTAGGTGGACCAATGTTGACAGGCTTAACTAAATTATTTAAAGGGAAAGTTGGCACCTTTATTAACCCTTTGGTGTACTGGGAGATATTAGAAAAGAGGGTAGATAAACATGGGAGGTGGACATTGTAACTGGTCCATACAAAACAAGTTAAACTCAGCCTAGTTTCATTGTATGTCAGTAAAGTGGCTGATCCATGTGTTTCTGTGAATTTCTCATAAGCTCTAAGAGATTTTACTGTGGAAAATAACCCAATGATTTTGGGTGGGAACTTTAACACTGTAGTGGATTTGGCAACTGATCCCTTGGATCTCGACTCTGCGATGCACATCAGAGCCCAAAAGATAGTCACATTATCAATTAAAGTGTATTCCTTGTTGGATATTTGGTGGGTGCCCCAACTGGATGCCCTGGCATATACTTATCTAGCTGTGACTTCACATGCTAGTAGTACAACTGACTACTTACTCGTTTCTCCTGTCATTCAAGACTTCAGTAGACACCAAACATATGTGATTCTAATTACAACTAGTGGAATGGGGGGGGGGGGTTATAACTGCAAAATGATGGTAAGTAGACCCCTTACATTTAGTGATTTTTTTTGAGAGTATATTAAACAGGAGAACAAAAATTACATGGCCCTAAACCATACTAGCTCCATGCCCACTGAAACTTGAGAATCCTCCAGGCAGTCTTTGAGTGATAGACATTTGCTCAGCTGCTGAATTACATATGCTAAGCAGATGACATAAGCAGGTGTCCTTGCCTTAGAAACAAAGGGGCTTGCTCTTGTAGCAGCATAAAAAAGCTGGATTCAAGAACTGGAATTTGATGCAGTCATATAGACCATATAGAAAGAGACTAGCAAAAGCCAATGGGAATAGGGTGTCCCTGTATTTATAACAGTACATATTACAAGTGTGGGCTTTTGGGAACCACCCAGTAGACTGAATCAGTAACTGCAGCAGCAGCATAAAATGTGCATATCAAGCCTGAAATAAACAAGAACTAATTGCAGGCCCAGGTGTAATTAATTGGGATTCTTGTCTATACAAGAAATCCTGCTGCCAGTTCAACTAATTCTGATTCAGAAAAGTTTTTTTTTTCCTTTTTAAAGGCATTGGACCTACGATCTATCTGACCATGTGAGCTGGCAAGGTTATCAGCCAGTTATTCTTTTCATGACATTTGGGTGTCTTTACAGAGTATTGCAAGTGGAAAGTCTTTGGTCCTGATGGCATAAGGTGTATAAGTTACTGAAACAGCTTTAAGTGCCATGCTTGGTTTCCTTATTCAGTGATGCCTCAGATACTGGGGCCATCACCCTTGTCACTTCCCACAACAGTGGCCTTACCAAAGCCCAGTAAAGATCTAAAACTAGTCAGTAGTTATAAACTTATTTTGCTAATTAAAGTAGAGACCAAAATTTATACTGCAATCCTTGTATCTAGAATGACAGAGTTGGCCCTAATTTGATCAAGTGATCGTGTGTGTGTGTTCTACAGTGCTATTTTTGCAAGCCCTAAAAAGTATGCCCAACCTGCTGCACCATATCTAAATATATATATATATATATATATATATATATATATATATATATATATATATATATACATATATGCGTGTGTGTGTCTGTGTGTCTGTGTGTGTGTCTGTAATGTGTGTGTATATGTATATATATATATATATATATATATATATATATATATATATATATATATATATAGAAAATGGTTCTACCTTACATAGTCGACAGTGCAGAACACCGACAACGCAATCATCGACACCACATAATCGACAGTGCATAAACATGACACCTCACATGCCCGATAACGAAATAACCGACGGTTCACAAACACGAAACCTCATACGCTGCACACACAACAATAACAACAATCAACAAACGAAACACATCCCCTGTCCAAAAACCACACACACAACACAAGCACACCAAAATCCTTACAAACCCACACTAAACCTCACATACACAACTATCTACAACCCTAACCCAAACCCTAACCCTAAGGTCCGTCACTATCGCACACTCAGCTAACCCGCGCCCTAACCCTAACTCACTCAACCCGCCCCTAACCCAAAGACTTTCACTACCGCACACTTACCTAACCCGCGCCCTAACCCTAACTCACTTAACCCACCCCTATCCCCACAGACCGTCAATATCCACACTTACCTTACTCGCACCCTAACGTCCGTCACTACCGCACACTTACACAGCCTTTTCTCATGTCGGTATCCTCGGTGTCGGTGTTTTCATCCGTCGGTCTTCTGCATTTTCGATCTTCTGGCAATCGCGATTGCGTTGTCGATGTTCTGCACTGTCGACTATGTAAGGTAGAACCATATATATATATATATATATATATCTTGATTATGAAAATGCCTTTGATTCTGTGGATCGGGAGTACATCTGACTTGTCCTAAAAACATTTAGTTTCCACAGAGTATTTATATCAGTTTTCAGGGTCCTCTGTTATCAATCTTTTGTTGAAGTTCTGAAAGGGATATGCATTTTAGCCACCATTTTGTTGAAAAGGGCACTTTGTAAGGTTGCCTGTTATCCACAACCCTATTCATTTTGTCAAAAAAACCCCCTAGAGTAGAAAATTGGTGATGACACTAGGCTGCAGGCTTAGACAATAATGAAGTGAGAAACTAGGATGCTTTTGTTTACGAATGACTGACTGTTTCTATCAGGAAAACCTGTCAAACTGTTTTTCAAGTTTCTCTGGTGTTGAAGTAAACAGTCTGAAGTGTTCCTGGCTTAAAATCAAGCTTTAACACTAATGACTTATGGTTGATCACCAGTAGACCCACCTTTCCCCCCTTCCCTGTTACTGAGGTATCCATATTCATGTCAACCCACTGAAGATGCTGCAGTTGAACCTAAAACCCCTATGGGAAGACACATTTTTGCATGCTCACATTTGAAGGAGTCTGCATTTGAGTTGGTGAGGGATAATTTCAGTGGTGAAAATTATCTTTTATCCAAAAGTAAGATGTCACCCCACCCAACCCCTAAATTATAAATGGTTAATAAAAGTAAAGAGGTTTGTCTGGATGCTTGGAATGGGGGAAGTATTTGGTTTGCAGGTCAACCCTCCATCTTCCTGTTGATAGTGGAGGAGCAGGTTTACCAGATCTAAGTAAAATGGCAGAGGTATTCAGTATAACTCACTACACTGTGTGTACACCACACCCAGCAGTGGACTGCACTGTGTGTAACTCTACAACCAGCAGTGGACTACACTGTGTATCCCACACCCAGCAATGGACTGCACTGTGTGTACCCCACACCCAGCACTGGACTGCACTGTATGAACCCCGCACCCAGCAGTGGACTGTGCTGTGTGTACCCCACAACCAGCAGTGGACTACACTGTGTGTACCCTACAACCAGCAGTACACTACACTGTGTGTAACCAACACCCAGCAGTAGACTGAACTGTATGTATGCCACACCTGGCAGTGAACTATACTGTGTGTACTCCACACCCAGCAGTGCATTATACTGTGTGTACCTCACATGCAGCAGTGAACTACACTGTGTGTACATCACACCCAGTAGTGGGCTACAATGTGTGTACCTCACATGTGGCAGTGAACTACACTGTGTGTACCTCACACCCAGCAGTGGACTACACTGTGTGTTCTCCACACCCAACATTGGACTACACTGTGTATACCTCACACCCAACAGTGGACTACACTGTGTGTACCCCACACCCAGCAGTGGACTACACTGTGTGTGCCTCACACCCAGTAGTGGACAATACTGTGTATGTACCCCACATCTAGCAGTGCACTACACTGTGAGTGTACACCACACCCAGCAGTGAACTACACTGTGTGTACCCCACACCCAGCACTAGTGTGGATAACTATAAAAGCTACTATATATAATTAAAACTCATACAGAGCTACCATGTGGTACAGGAAAATCTTACCTTGTCACTTTAAGGGCTGGTTCACCTTAAATGTTACCCTTAAATGTCTAAAGACGATTTACAATAAAAACCCTACATTTTAATGTCTGGGGGAATGAGCTACACCTGTGGACTTATCTGGAGCTATGGATAGGGAATTTTAGGATTTAGTTTCCTGATTGTTTGCAGTGATATTTTATGGACATTGCAGTTAATGCAAGAGGTAGATGGGGTATGTTGCTTAGGCCCTTTTGACTACATCAAACAAAATTCAGTCTTGTCCACTCAGACAAAATCTCCTTTGCCACAATTCTTCATGTGGAGTATGCTGTTATCACACTTCTTGGTCATACTTTAACAGATGGACTTGACTACAACACGATCATGAAGTACAAAAAGTTTGTGTCCTCCTGAGTTGTATTAAAAATGCCTTTCTGCATCATTAGTTAACATTAGCAATGAGCAAGTGACTAATATGCCTCTGATAACATGTATCTAGCTGTCTGTATATGATGTGCTGGATTGTTCCCTAAGAAAGCCTAACTGCTGTCTACAGAGCAACTTCTTGTCTACATTCTGAAGCTGAATCATAAGCACGTTTGACAAGATTTTCACTTTTAACTTTTGAAAAGATCCTAGATGACAGAAAATTGGCACTAAAGTGTCTGTTTGTAGCTTGGTTATAAATGACTTGACCGCTTATAACACAGACTTTGTCCATGTATTGCCATCTGCAGTTTAATGGTTAAACTGCTGCAAGCCTGGTGTCATTTCTTCACTTGTGATTTTATGAAGTTCTGCAATTAACCAGTATTGCCTGTGTTTTTTCCCAACTTGAAAAGCTGTGTTACTTACTTTAATTCTTCCATTCAGTCTAATCATGTCTAAAACTACCACATATTAACAGCAGTATAAAGTACTCAACAATGTCTTGAATTATAACACTTGTGTGCAAAAGCTATTCCCCATCTCTTTTATGGTGATACATGGCAGGGAGGATTTAACCCCCTTCCAATTTAAAAGACTAGCCAACAGCTTCCCAAGAACACCCACTAGCCCAGAGAGAACAATCCTATACCTCCACATATTAAAGTCTAATCTAACCATCTGTAGCATCTTACACCATGTTGGCAAGGAATTCAAACTGGCATGCCTTTCTGGAGTATATGAACTCAGCAATACCTCCTGATGCTTGTATTTACTCCATTGCAAGTGCTCTGCCTCCTGCCTACATTTGACCCCCCCCACACTTGCTGCTGTTAATCATTAAAATTTCTCTGTAACAACCCTTAAAGTGCCGGTCTCTCCTTCTTATGGGTTTCATGCTCATTTATAGGTTCATAGGTGTGTACTAGGTTAATGGCCCTGGAGGCTTTACATGCCTAGCCCATAGAAGTGCCCTGCATCATGCCACCCCATGTTAGTTCCCAGTGCCTCTATCAAGTAGAGCCACTGGAGTGATCCCTGGAGTGAACTTTCTATTTCCCATCCACTCATCAAGATTTCTCTTGAAGAGGGCCAGAGAGGTGCTCTGCTTGACATGTATGGGAAGTCTATTTCAGAGCATAGGCAGTCTCTAGGTTATGAACCTGTCATGCCATCATGTTCTGTTGATTGTGGTAATGAGCTTAAGGTCTCTGGAGCATGTGGTGCTGAGGGATTGGGATTTCTTTAGATGTAGCATTTCTAACAGAGCTGGATCAAACATGGCTTTGTAAGTCAAGTAGAGATTGCCTCTTAGTAGATTATATGAGACAGAGAATACCTGTTTTTTTTTTTTTTTTTTTGAGTCTGTGTAGGACATGTGTTTAAGGCCTAGGATCCCCTTTCTGAGGTACTTTTCTGGCCTTTCCAGCTGTTGTATGTGTCTAATGAGGTACATACGAAATGGGACATTATACTCGATGATTGGCCTAATGAGAGAAGAGTAGAGAGAGATGATGACCTCTTTCTTCCTGGATGAAAAACCCTTGGTAATGAGATGTGCCACATAGAAGGACTTTCTGACCACAGTGGCAATGTGGTGGTCAAAGGAGAGGTTGTTGTCAACCTGTGTCTCCAGATCACTTATAATGCCTTCAGAGTTCAGTGGGCTCCCATCAATGTAGTAATTAGTGGGAACCGAGTTTTTCCCAAAGGGGATGATGATGCATTTTTGGCATTAAGCTTAAGGCCGTGGTTTTGACGCCAGTCATTGGTCTCAGTGAGGCCTTCTGTAGGATGTCTACATCACTTGGGGAGTTAATAATGGCTCCCAGTTTGCAGTCATCTGTGAACGGTCAGCCAGAGTCCCTCCATGTTGGCCTGGACTTCTGAGAAGTAGATGCCAAACAGGAGAGGAACCAAGACCAATCCATGTGGGACTCCACTCGTGACTGTTTGGCAGTCTGACTTGGAGTCTGCTACTTTCACACTGTGGGTTCTATCTGTGAGCTAATTTGCAACCCACCTAGCGCTATAGGGGTTGATGCCTAGTTTGGTGATTTTATCAATAATTCCTGAGTGGGAAATGGTATCAAAGGCCTTGGTCAGATTGAGGTAGGCTGTATGAACTGCCTTGCCTTCATCCACAGCTCTGGTGACTGACTCAAAAAAGTCAACTAGGTTGAGCAGGCATGACCTACTTTTCACAAAACAAAATTGCATGGGATCTAGAGTTTAGAGATTCCCTATATCCTTGTTAATTAGGTCCATGATGATGTGCTCCATTGCCTTACATAGACTTGTCAGGCTAATGGGCAATAATTCCCAGGGTCAGTAGTCGCTCCCCCTTTATGGAGAGGGATGACTGTAGCAGTGTGTCCTTTGGGATGGAAAAAGCCTGAGGTGAGGCTGTGATTGAACAGGGCACAGATGTGGTGCCAGCTCACTTTGTAGTTCATGTAGAACACATCCAGGGATATTGTCATGTCCCAAGGAAGCTGTATTCTTGGCCTTGGACAATGCAGCTTTAACCTGTGCTGCAGTAATGCTGGGTGCCTGACATTCCTCCGGTATTGCGATTGGTCCTTTAGCGGGGGAGAGAGGGGTAAAGTTGGCACTGAAACTGTTAGCAAGTATGTTGTCAATATCTGTTGGCTCAGTATAGGAGGTACTATTGTGCAGTAACTCAGAGCAAACCTGGGTATTGCCATTGAGATTCTTGATATGACTATAGAAGACTTTGTGTTTTTTTTTTAGTGGCTGCCACAATTCTGCCTTCATAACTGGCTTTAGAGGTTTTGATGAGTGATCTCAACTTTTTGTTGAGGCTAGTAAGGGAGTGTTTCCAGTCTTGAGACTTCACCTTTTTCTACAACCGTTTCTTCCCTCTGTTGTAGAGTTTATTAATGGCAGGGAACCACCAAACTGACTTCCTTTTTTTGGAGGAGAGCATCTTGGTTCTGTTGGGTATGGCTAGTTCCATGTATTTATACATGTGTTTGCACAGGGCACTGGTGTATGATTTGGCAGTCATGCATCTATTTTCCATTGACATGGGTGCCATTAAGTTAGCCACCTCTGATTTTAGGAGCCCAAAGTTAGCTTTGGAGAAGTTTTTCATGGTGGTTACCTTTGTGGGGAGTGTGGGTGAGATGTGGATTTCCATGGTGATTAGTTTGTGGTCAGATCTAACCAGGGAGGAATTGAATATTGGCATAGAGCAACGGTTGCCCATTTTTGCAATAACTAGGTCAAGGATGTTGCTTCCTCTAGTGGGGGCAAGAATGAGCTGGTCCAGGGCATTGAAAGTGATGAATTCCAGGAAGCATTGGGCCAGTGAATTGATGCATGAGTGGTTTTCCCAGTTGATGGAGATGTAGGATAAATCTTTTTTGGCCCTCCTTACACCTGACCATCAGCTGAACCCAAGTGTCCCCCCATCCACCTTTTTCTCCAGGTTATTTTAACGTAACTACTTCCCAGAACTTTTTCCAACCCTGTTTAGGGCTGCTGAAGAATATGAGGCATTACAGCACAGCATCACATATGCTGATGGGGGAGGATTTTTTTTTATTTATGCCCTAGTTCCTTTCCCATTCTTGTGCACACACAGATCTAGAAGGATATGCAATGGGCATGAGATATAGTGTCCCTCCTCCAAAGCAAAATAGCCCAATTTCCAGCATCCTCACAGTCAACATCTTCACTGCCTGTGCATCTCCTGCTTCTAGTAGGTATTAACCATGAGATACACCCCTGTGTACTTCCTCCCCATGATGGATATGGACACACCTGTCCTTGTCTATGCCTCAAAAGCTTGAGCCTCTAATTGAAACAGGGTCACTTTGGAAATAGTCAAGGCTTTGTCCCTCTTTGCTATTGTGCTGATGTATGCTCATTTGCAAACAAACTCTTTTCTTTTATGGGTTACAAACCACTTCTTAGAAATCTTTGTGAATAATCTCTGAGATGAATTTTGGTTCCACTCTCCTATTAATCCTATATCCAGAAAGACAGGGTATGGTCTTCTGGATATACTGGATAAATCATAGTTACACTTTCTCTAGACATCAAAGGTTCACACACATTAAAGTAGTGTGCACATGTTTGTACCATATACTGAAAATGTTGGTGTGTGAATAGTCTTTAAATGCAATTCTTTAGTCCCAAATGATCCTCCAAGCTAAGAACCCCATACAGTTCCCCCAGATTATCTATGTTTTTCCTGTACCTGGACAGCCTAGTACCTATCCTCTCTTGCTGTAGCCATTACTACATTCCAATCTCCTGGAAGGGTCATGAAATGATACTCTCAGCTTCATGATCTCCACAACTACCATAGTAAGAAAGTCAGGGGTGCCATGACAGAGTTGTGACAGGAACCAAGCAAAACGATTGTAATGTAATTACTCTTGATCAAAAGAATCTTATTTTCAACATCCCTAAACACAATCTCATCCTGCCAGCCACGATGTTCACTAATTATCAAAGCAACTCCGTAACTTGCAGCTCTTCCCAGACCTGTTTAGAGAAAAGGAAGCTCTATATCTAATCCAACAGTCATTTGTCTGAGTCATACTGATCTCCTGCATGAGCCATACATGTCTCAAAGTGACAACTGGAACCAGGAGCTTACACTTGTCTCCTAAACCATTAATACTGCTTCCTAAGAATCTCATCTGTGTCAGTCCTCTGTCCATACATTGCTTCTTACTAAGTCAGTCTTTACTCTGATAAACTCCTCCCTCACCCTCAAATATGACTGTGAACAAAGCCAGAGCTACTTGCCCAGTCCTTTCAGCAGTCAGACATGCCACTATGCAGAAACTCTGTGGCGGCACCAAGAAAGACCAGCCTGGGGCTCAAAGAACACACTGTAACCAGGGAGTGCATACCTGCCCAAAGTGCAGCCAGCATTTCTGCATCCTATCAGTCAGGTAATTCAAATCCACCCCCCCCCCATCCAGTTTAAGACATTTACAAGTGTCTACTTTAAGTACCTAGGAGATGCAGCTTTAACATATCTCACTGTCATCCTTTAACCATAGGATACTGTAAGAACCAAGATGTCATTGATAGTTAGTTAGCTAGCTATCCTTTGATAATTGGGTTAGTTCTACTAGACTGGTGGCCTCTTTTCAGGGAGATCTGAAGTGGTATTTATACTACTAGGGGAAAATTGAATTGGGTGTGGGAAAACTTCCCTTTCTCTTTTTGGTAGATTCCATGGGATCTTTTCACCAACTCAAAACAATGGGACCACGATTTAATGTGTCATCCAAAGGACAGCATACTCAGGAGGGCATCACTCCCTAATTCCACAATGCTGTGTCATCAATTTGAAAATTAATTCAACCATCAGAGTGACGATAGAACTCACAGCATTCTGATCTTTCAGCACCAAAAGCAAATGTGCTACTTGTTGTGTCACTGACGTGACAATGTTGTTATTATTATTAATTTTTATACCTAGAAACAGGCAACGTTAACCAGGCAGAGTGTTTGAGCTGTTGAGTCTTTAGTGGGTAACAAATAACTGCTGCTACTGAGTAAAATTAACTTAAACCATTAATGACAGGTCCTGATTTATCTTGAGATTATGGGAAAAGGCCAGAAAGACAGGTCCAGCTTATCAAAGCACAAAAAGGGAGTGACAAAAATGACAAGGCATGGGAAAGAAACAATGAAAAATATGCTAATACAGAGATATGCTAAAATTGTTATAAAACAGATTTTAAAATAAAATCTCACCCTAGGATATCTAGGATAATTACAATTTCATCACTTGTAGATTAACTATACTAGAAAAACAGTTACTCCCATGGCTTTTCATTAAAAAGGTTAGGAATTCAAACCCAAAAATGACTTGTCAAAGCTATTCGTTGACATTAGTTCTCACTTTTGGTTCTCTACCACAGCAGCATGGCATGGTTTGCAAGTATTTTTCCTATATATATATATATATATATATATATATATATATATATATATATATATATTTATAGTTTAGATATTTTTATTCACATTTCAATATAGAAAAAAAAGTAAAAATATACAGTGATTCATTAACTTCACAATTAAACTCCCTTTTAACTGATAAGCAATACAAACATTTGATCTGATGTTGTCAAGTTTTCATTCTATCCTCAACAGTGGGTTCTGATCTGACCCCTGGATCCAACTCAGCCATTACTATAGCTTGTGGTAACCAAAAAGTCTAGAGCTTGTCCTTTTCTCATACTGCACCAGTCCTAATCACCTCAGATCTCATTTGGCTGCTTTGCACAAAAGGCATTGTTGACCAAGCTCTCCAGCTTCTCTAAGCTAAGTAAATGTTATTTATCTTACAATATCTTTAGAATCTCTTTAAATCTTGGTTAAACTTTATATTTTTTTAGTCATTATTCAGTTTTGCTAAACCCTTCCTCGTACAGCTCTCGTAATTCTTTTTACGATTGTTGGTATCTTCCCATTCCCTTTCCCTCTATTCTAACTTTTCTTGAACTTTTTCTTCTCTTTTTCTACACTGCATGTAGTCTTTATTACCATTGCTAGTATTCTTCTTTATAAAGTTTTTGAGTTTAACCTTTTTTTCTTACAGTTAGCTTTCTGTTATACTTCCATAATGGTGGAAAAAGGGCCTTCTGGCTTCAAGAAGTGTGTTAAGTGTGGCACAAGCTGCCGATTTCTGATACCCACATATTATGTGTGTGTATTGCCTTGGACCTCATCATCTTCAAGACAATTGCTTGATATGCCATAATTTTAATCCTCAAGCCCTTTTTGAGAGGAAGAACAAACTTATTTTAAGTGGTCTTTTGCCTTCCTCTTTCAGAGAAGCTTTATTTGGGGCTCAGTCCCCCAAACGTAAATCCAGGCAACCTCATTCTTTGTCTCCAAGGCCTTTAACTTTTACTTCCTCGGTGTTGAAACCAATAACCAAGAAGCTCAAGCTGGATTTTAAGAGATCACACAGTGCTTCTCCTTCAGATCCGAGAATGAAAAGGGCTTTGGATCTGACTAGCTCACAGCCAACAAAAAAAGCTAGTGGATCTGATGGTCTCTACTCCATCTCCTTTTCCCAGGACTAGATATTCCCCATTGTTGGATCTGATCCCTTCAAGGTTGCCATCTCCTCTGCTAAGACAATCCAAGTCTCCCTCCCAGGCATCGACCCATTCTTTCAGAAGCCTGACAGAAAAGGATGTGTAGAGAATGGTGAGGAAGATAATCTTGGTGCAGATGCACATGGGTGTTTTTCTGGCTCCTACCCCTTCAGGTCTGGAGACCCATCCATCCACTACAGCCCCACCTCAAGTTCCTCCACTGACTACTTCCACTGTTTCAGAGTCCCTTGATCTGACCCTATCAGATCTGTCTGTCGTGGATCTGAAGATAACCCAGTCTTCAGACCTGAAGCTTACCCAGAGTGCTCTGATCCCATTTACTTTGGCTCTGGAAGAACGCTGGAGCCAAAGCGTTTCTGTCAGATATGAGGTGGTGGTGTTGGCTTTGAAGTTGTCAGAGCCATCTCTGCTCCTTGGTGCATCGGCACTGGACAACTTGCCTTTGGCTTCCTCCTCAGGGAGACAGCTTTCATGGCAGGGGGAACAGAGGTCCAGATGCTTGTCTTCTTGGAGCTGGGCTCCTCTGTCCAGGACGGTCATTCTTCAAGGTAGTGAAGAGGGTGTTTTCTGCTCTGACAGGATGAACAGATCTACCCCCCTCAGATACTCATCCCCCCATGTGTCTCTGTGCTTAGAACCTACCCATTATCTGCCATAGGGCCAGGCAGGCCGAGTCCTCCAGACCTCACAACAGGGTATTTTAATTTCTTCCAATACCTCCCAAGAACATCCCACTGAGGAGGTCCCTAGGAAGAAAACATGTGAGAGGAAGCACTTGGATTCTCTTCATAAGACAATCACAGAGGATATGGACTTCAGTGAAGGTGAAGGGTCCTCATAATCACCTCCAGATGATGTTTCATTTGGAAACATCCTTGAGATGCTGAAACAGAGAGGTAGTTGGATGCCCAGCAACCCTTCATTTGAGGAGTCGGTATTCTGGAGGCTTTCAGTACTGGCCCATCTACCTCTTGGGTTACTTGACTGCCAATGAGCTCATTGAGTTGGTCTCTCGATGGGAGTCAAAGTACCCTTACTCTGTTGAATCCATACCTAGGAGACCAGATAAGATTCTTACACTACCTTCAAGGAAAGAGTTCTGGGCTAAAGGGGTGCCCGCTGATGCCATGGTTGTGGCGACATCAATCAAGAAGGAACTTGCTGAAGAGAGTTCTACTGTTCATCCTCCTAATAGGTTAGGGAAGAGTGTCTATGCTTCAGCAACCTTTGGCCTTAGGTCACTAAATTATTTGGCACGCTTTACTAGATTAGAAAGGGATTTGATCAAGGAGCTTTCAAATATCCTTTCAGGCAGTTTACCTGCAGATGTTGAGTCTTCTGTGACCTTTTAGTTAGCTACCCTTCAGCCCATTTATAACTCCTCCATGAGGCTAATTTTGCATGCAGCCTAAGGTATCTCAAGGTCAGCGAGTTCAGGCATTTCCATCAGGAGGCATGCCTGGCTGCACCTATGTGATTTTGTGGAGCCCTTCCAATCCTCATATTCTTTTGTTAATGCTCCTTTTGACAGTATGTTCTTGTTTGTCCCAACAGGAAAATGCACATTATCCAAGTGTGAGAAGGATGGAAAGACCCTCTCTACAGTGAGCGTACATTTTTCTGCCATTCAAAGATCATTTTCTAGGAATTAACAAGGTGGTAGGAAACTGTTGTTCAAGAAATCCCAGGGTTCTTGCCATGGCACACATAGAGATAATTACCCTAGGGGTAGAGGGGGAACTCTAATGGTTGACATCACCCCATGGTAGAGGAGGCTCCCACATCAAGGTTCCAGGGATTCTTTCTCTGATAGACCCTACCAGCACTCCCAAATGGAGGCCCAATTGTCCATCTCTGGAGTCAATTGGGGGTCAACTATCCCTGCACCAGAGGGCCTGGCTACACATAACAAATGATTCCTGGGTACAGTGGATTACATCCAGAAGTTATATAATCCCTTTTCCCTACCACCACCATCCCAGAACAAAATCCTTGATGTTCCACCCAGTCATAGGGAGGAAGCAGCAATTTTATTTATTTATTTTTGTTTACCAGGAAATTCCGACTGGACACAGATCCTTTTTCAATGGAGGCCCGGGGAGAAAAGCTCCACATATCAGTCAGAAAAGAATAGCAGAAGAGCAGTGAGATTACAATAATGAAGTAGCAACATAAAATGTACAGACCATTATTTAATTATTTACATTAGTTAAGTATACAATATAAATAACCAACATAGGAGTTACATGGAAATACTGGATTAAGCAATGTTACTAGCAGTATATTCTGTACCAGGCAAGTAGGGCCACAGTCATGTAAACTATGTAGAGGAGAGGAATTCAAGCAGGTAAAGTTTGGGGATGATGAAGGGAAGGGGAAGAATTTAGTCAGGTTTGGAACAAAGACATAGCCAGTGTATTTTTAGGCAAGATTTAAGTGTGTTCTTGAACTGACAGCAAGAAGGTAGCATAGTTAAAATGGGGGGGTTGTTCCAGAGTTTGGATATGGTGCAGGAAAACAGAGCATCATCTGCTGAGTTTTTGGTTTTAGTGATAAGAAGTAGATTTTTGCTGCTGAAATGTAGAGGTCTAGCTGAGCTGTAGGGTTGGAAGAGGTTTTGAAGGGATGGGATTTTAAGAGGATCGTTTACTAGTTTGTGGGCAAGTGAGAGTTGATTCAAGTGAAGAAGCTGAGGGAATTCAAGCCAGTCTAGTTTCCTGAGGGGGGGGGGTGCAGTGGTGGCTGTGATATGATGCTCCTTTGACAAATTTTACAATTTTATTGTAGCAAGCTTCAAGCTTGTTTAGGTCTGTCAGCCTAAGGTTAGTAAGTATAGGAGAGGCATAAAGTAAGGTGGAGATTAGTTGGGAATTTGCAACCGAAATTCTGCCTGTCTTGGTGAGGTAATGTTTGGTTCTATGGTTCAGCAAGGTAAGTAAATATACAGCTAGAGAATCCAGCTAGAGATACCTTGAATCTTACATTATTTATTTTGTTATTTATTTTAGCAGGGATTTCTGGTAAGGAAAGATTGTGGGAATGGAGGAAGGGGATTTAAGAAGAGTGAATTAGGTTAAAACAGTGCTGGCCTGATTGAGTGGCACCTACTATAATTGGCAGTACATCCTCAGAAATAACACATGCACTTATTTTCTTTTCCTTTTTTTTTTTTGTTGGTAGTTCAGAACCGGGAGCTCGTAGCAGTAGATGTCTGCAAGTCTAGGAGGGGCAGTGGTGCAGTAAGTCAGACAGTTATAGAGTGAAACCTGCCAGGGAGAAAAAAAAAGTGTAAAGAAGTTATATGAGTAGTGTTTCACTTAAGTATATAATCAAAAATACAGGCAAACCATATGTACAACATTTCAGAGCACAATTAGTAATAGCTAGCAGAGCAGTAACCAGGTCGGATGCAGTATGCATCTTAAAGAGCAAGAACTAGAAACATTCCCATCTATTAAATGGAGAACCGGTGTTAGTGACTAAGCACTATCTTAACATCAACACAGTTTTTCACACTAGCATGTAACTGTATCTCCTTATCAAGGCTCAGTTAGATAGTATAACAGTTGGCACTAGGACTATACACCATCACAAATCTTGGTAGGACATCATTGCTGTCTCAGTACACATCTTTCAAGGTTAGCTAGATAATTACAGATTGAGTAAAATGCAATACAACAGTTGTAATTGAAAATACACAACCTACTTGCTAGGCACACTCAATCAGTTTGCCAATTTAAAAATGGTGCCTTGAAAGGAGAATATTAGTAAGCTAGGATGGGGAGGAGGCACAGTGATGATGAAAATGAACAGGCAGCTTAACCCCAAACTATTAGTCAGCTAGGTAAGTAAATATACAGCTAAAGAATCCAGCTAGATATATCTTGAATCTTATGTTATTTATTTTGTTATTTATTTTAGCAGGGATTTTTGGTAAGGAAAGATTGTGGGAGTAGAGGGACGGGATTTAAGTAGAGGGAATTAGGTTAAAACAGTGCTGGCCCGATCGAGTGTGCACTACCATAATTGGCAGTACATCATCAGAAATAACACATGCACTTATTTTCTTTTTCTTTTTTTTTTTTTTGTTAGTAGTTCAGAACCAGGAGCTCATAGCAGTAGATGTCCACATGTCTAGGAGGAGTGGGGCTTCAGTAAGTCAGCCAGTTATAGAGGGAAACAATTCTTTTTTTTTCTTTTTTGTTGGTAGTTCAGAACTGGGAGCCATAGCAGTAGATGTCCACATGTCTAGGAGGGGCTGGGTTCAGTAAGTCAGCCAGTTATAGAGGGAAACTTGGTAGGCACATTCGATCCGTTTTCCAGTTTTCAAATTCAAAATTCAAATTTGAAAGTTGATAGAAATAAGAGTCACCCAAGAGGTCCCACCAGACCAGAGAGAATCCAGAACTTACTCAAGATTAAATTTAGTGACAGAGAAAACAGGGGACTTGAGAATAATCTTGGATCTTACAAATCAGTTCAACATGTCAAGTTTGAGATGGTCATGGTTCAGTCCATTTTACCCTTCCTGAGCATGGGCAATTGGATGTGCTCAACAGATCTTCAGGATGCATACTATCACATAAAGATGAACAGATGACCCGGAAGGTATTTATGCTTCTGGCTGAGAGCCACTCACTATCAGTTCAGCGATCTGCCATTTGGTCTCATCACAGCCCCTAGGGTGTTTAACAAATT
>NC_056738.1:57658594-57703624 GCF_019279795.1 Protopterus annectens
GAAATAGAGTGGCTACGCTTATAAAAATTTTCCCAAGGTAGAAATACAATGGGGGCCAAACCAAACCAGGAGACAAACTCTCTGCAACAAACTTGTAAACAAACCGATAGCAGGTTGTACACAGTCCCAAAAGGAAATCAGTTCAAAATCAAATACCACAAAGTATATGACAACCCACAATGTTTAATAAAGACTAGTTAAACACTTAACAAGAACTGTATACAACCCCTTATCGTTTGGTTACAAGTTTTAATAAGTGCGGTAATTATTTGAAAAAGTGGGGTTTGAATGAACTGGTAATGTTATTTAAGGTGGGAGTGGGTTGTGCCATCTGACCTGGATTTAATAATTGGTTTATTGCTGACCTAAAGACTTTGGGGTTATTCTGATTTTCAGTTTGCAGCTTTGCATGACATTTTTTTTTCACGTGCTTGATCTAATTTTTGGTGTTATTTCTAGGCTGTCTATGTTACCGATAGCCTAATGCAGTACTGTTTTGTTTACAACATTTCCAAACTTTATCACAGTCATTCATTAGTTTAGTATCATTTGACAGCCATGATGAAGGGTTAGTTTTAATTATTTTTGTTCTAATGGATGTGTGGGCATTTGCTATATTAATGAATATAGAGCTAAAGAGGAGTGAACCTGTCTGCTAAAATGTTGGCTATATCAGTCGGTTCAGTGTATTTTGTGCCATTCTGCACTAACTCTGAGCAGATCTGAGACTTGCCACTTAGATTCTTGACATAGCTAAAGAATGCCTTGTGGTTATCTTTGGAGTCCATGGCAATTTTTCTTTCAAAGCTAGTTTTGGATGATTTTATGAGAGAACGTAGTTTCTTGCTGATACTAATCAGGGATGTCTTCCCTTCTTGGGATTTTACTCTTTTCTGTACTAGTTTCCTCCTTCTATTGTATAGCTTGTTTATGGCAGGGATTCACCAGACTGGTTTACTTTTCTTGAAGAAGTCTTGGTTTTGTTTGACATAGCATGATCAATGCATTCTTGTAGGTGCCCGTAGAGTGCATTAGTAAGGGATTTTGCAGCTTGGACAGCATTATCCTTTAGCATGGGGTCTTTGAAACTTCCCACCTTGGTCTTAAGTAACGTGAAGTTTGCTTTTGAAAAGTTTTTCACAATGGTTTCTTTGACTGAGGGTGGTGGCGGAATGTGGATATCCAGAGTGATTAGTTTATGGTCAGATCTAACCAGTGAAGGGTTGACCTCCGGTGTGGAACACCAGTCGCCCATGTTGGTGATGACCAGGTCCAATATGTTGTCACCTCTGGTGGGGATGTTGACCAGTTCATCCAGGGCATTTGAGTTTATAAATTCTAGGAAATGTTAGACAAGGGAGTTTGTACTTGACTAGTTCTCCCAGTTAATGTTTGAGTAATTGAAATCACCCAATATCAGGGTGTTTGGTAGGACCTTTATGTTTCGCAATTTTTCCAGGAATGCAGAGTGGGGGTCCTGGGATATGGTGGGTGATCTGTAGAAAGCTATAATTTGAATAGTAGTTTTTCCCATTGTTAGTTGCACGTGGATGATCTCTGAAGCATCGTGCTATGCCACTAACCTGGAGGTGTGGGTATCCTTGATGAATATAGATACTACCCCACTTTTTCTATTTTGGTCCAGGTATTGTGGCTGAAATGTATGGTATGAGTTGTAGCCTGGTAGTGCTGGGTTGCTCTCTGGAGCCTTAAACCAGGTTTCTGTAACTGCACTCCGTACTGAGGAGTGCCTCGAGTGCATGCATTTTGAGGATTAGACTTCTGCCATTACCCTCAGTTTTTTGTTACTTGTGCTATCTACAGCAGTAGGTTTGTCTTTTGAGCCTTGCCTAAAAAAGGCACTATGGGGGTGACAAGATCCTTGGCCAGTATTTGAAAGCCTAAGGGTGACAGGTGCAAGCCGTCTCTAGCGAAGCAGCACGGCTTGTCGAGCATGTCATCCCAGGCTGATAGACACTAGATCCCCTTTGAAGGACACCAGATGCTTAGCTAATTGTTGAAATCGATAGTTTGTTCCCTATACCATGGTATCATTCTTGGTGAGTGCAGGATGCTACTCAGGGTCAGGGACATACCAGCCTGGGCTACGTGATCAGAGAGCTCCTCCACATTTCTTTTCATGTAGTCCAGGGAGGTACAGCTCAGGTCATTCACACCAACATGGACAATGACAGAGTCATATTTGTATTTGTTCTGGTGTTACCTGAGTGCTTGTGTTATGTGGCGGATCCTGGCACCCGACAGGCAGCTAACAGTAACCTTCTCCTTGTTCAGCCTAGTGAGTTGGATGTCAGTGTGCCTGACTATAGAGTCACCTATTACTAGTGTGTTAGGTATGTTATTTTGCCTTAAGGGCTGTGATTGCATGGCACACTGGTTTGGTGAAGTAAGTGTTTCATGGTTTGTGTTGAGGGGGTGGAGGTTGCTTGGATGTCTGCTTTGGTGTTCTCTGTTGCTTTTGCAGATTTTTATTTAGAGCCTCCGAGTATGTTTTTGTGTATTTATGTATGTTTTTTGCCAGTGCTGGTTTCATAGGTCTATGTGAGACTGGCGGTGTGATGCAAGTAATTCCCTTCTCTGCCTGACTGCCTGGTCCAGTCTTGGGATGAGAGAGCTTAGCCTCCAGTTTGGCTACATAATTGCATCTCACGCATGTATTAGTGTTTGGTGGAAGGAGGAGAGGGTTGTCTGTGTACATGAGACAATTGTAACATTGCCTCAAAATGCCCAGATTCACCAGTTGGACTGGAGAGTACACCTGAGACTGCCCTTTGGACATGCCTGGATAGGTACAGTAACTGTTTTACTGATTGACTGGTAAGGTCGAATAGAGAGCCTTGTCCTTCTCTACAGTATAGGGAGGGGGGGGGTCTAGTGCTAAGATTTATTAGTGTGACTGGCAGGAAGGTGTTTTTCTATTTATAAGGTTTATTAGTGCTTGCTATGAGTTTTGAGCAAGTGCTAGGATGAGAAGTGAATGGTTTGAGTGCTTAAGATGAAAGTTTGTCTACTTCCAAGGGAAAAACTGAAGCATAGACTTTGTGGAGCCAGGAATAGTTATACCCTAGCTAACCAGCACTGCCCAGCGTGCAAAACCGCACAAATGTGGGTTTTATAGCAGGGAAATGAAAGAGATAGAAATTAGCCCAAAATGGCCAATAAACTACTAATTTCTGGTCTGAAACCACTCCTCCAGGGACAGATAGGCTGCTCAAAGCTCCCTCTCTCACAGTGAACAGAAAAACTTCCTTCTATCCAAGTAAGGTATGGGCAAACACAGAAACTTGTAACACAGCCCTGAATTCAGAACTAACCTGAAAACTGGACTATACTAGCTTAGAAAGGTGGGAAAACAAGTATATATATATTTTTCAGAAAATAAAGCAGATGCAATAAAAAAACACTTTAAATGCACAGAAATGGCTATCACACTTGAGTGTGTAGCCTACAACAGTTAAACAGGTAATTAAAACACAAAAATGACTTTGTTAAAGTGCAGGCAGTACAATAAGTACAATATGTAGCTGAAACAAGCTTTTTATATCACAGAAACTCTAGAAAATTGGCATTTTAGGCAGAATTAGCTAAAGGCAGCAAGAAAATGCAGAAAATTATACTTAATCACTCCAAAGTCACTCTTTTGTCTCTCTGCTGCTGTAGAACTCTGCAGGGCACCAGGCAGGAGCTTGCTGAGCTGTATACTAACACAAAAACCTCGCAAATGCGGGTTTTATAGCAGGGAAATGAAAGAGATAGAAATTAGCCCAAAATGGCCAATAGACTACTAATGTCTGGGCTGAAACCACTCCTCCAGGGACAGATAGGCTGCTCAAAGCTCCCTCTCTCACAGTGAACAGAGAAACTTCCTTCTATCCAAGTAAGGTATGGGCAAACACAAACTTGTCACACAGCCCTGAATTCTGCACTAACCTGAAAACTGGACTTTACTAGCTTAGAAAGGTGGGAAAACAAGTATATATTTTTTGTTTTTTTTTTGTTATTTTTCAGAAAATAAAGCAGATGCAATCAAACATTTTAAATGCATAGAAATGGCTATCACACTTGAGTGTGTAGCCTACAACAGTTAAACAGGTAATTTAAACACAAAAATAACTTTGTTAAAATGCAGGCAGTAAAATAAGTACAATATGTAGTTGAAATAAGCTTATTAAATCACAGTAACTAGAAAATTGGAGTTTCAGCAGAATTAGCTAAAGGCAGCAAGAAAATGCAGAAAAATGATAATCACTCCAAAGTGTCTCTCTTTTGTCTCTCTGCTGCTGTAGTACTCTGCAGGGTACCAGGCAGCAACTTGTTGAACTGTTCGAAGTAATCCTTACAATATGCATGTATTGCAAATATGAGTTATCAAATGATACATATTAGATAACAGCATAGCATATTTGCCAATTTTGTTGAAAGTATTAGGTAATAGTTTTAAATTGTTTTATACTATATTTGCTACCTGTGGGATTTCAACTCCCAACATGTGAATACACTATTACAATTGACTCCAACAGTTGTCTTGAGCTACAGAATGAACCATGCATGCTTGATTTCACTGTTAAGATATGCATGCTTAATTTACTGGTAATGTATAGAGGAGCAATACGTTTGATAAAATAATATTATTTTATGATGCATACATACCTTTTGCTTCTCTAAGGGCCAAAGTCAGGAAGCCTCCGTGTAAGAGTTATAACTCTTACACGGAGGCTGCAGTTAAACGGTGTGATGTCAGCATGTCATGCATATGCATGAGGTGCATGAGGCATGCTGAATCACACTGTAGCTCTTACACGGTCCATGTAAGACAGTAGGGGGCGTGTCCGTAGGCTAAGCCCTGCAAGCGGACATGCCCCCCGGAAGTCTAGAATGGCAGAAAGTAAACAGCCACGAGAGAGGCCATGGAAATGTAAATAAACACACTACACAACACATGCCCCCACAGACCAGCAATGTAAATTGTGAACAGATGTTATAAAATGAAAATGAAAACTGTTTTATTTTTTTTAAAACCCCGTAAATGTTTGCTACTGCGTGCACTCGTGTGCGCAGGTGTGCTACTAGCGCAACTGCAGTTAGCAATCAGTGGAAAAGGATATAAGAACTAAATATGCAAAGTAAGGCAAGAAGTACTAGCATAGCGGTAGAGTTGTCAGCTTAAGAGCAGGCAGGCAAGGTTCGAGCCCACACAAAAACCTTTTCTTTTTTGTAAATAAGCACTAAAAAGGCCCCTGACAGTATTGTACAAATGTACAAGTATTTCCTTTTGTAAAATGGAATGAAATGGAGCATATATTTCCAAGTAATACAATAAGAAAAATATTTAGAAATGTACTGATAGCTAAGCTGCTGTGAGACAAAGTGCCCGTAGCTGAGTAGTGTTTCAAAGGCTGCAAATTGCTTGCCCATAGCTAAGCACTGGTTTAACAGGCTCAAACTGTGAGCAACTAGCTGTGCTTAGCTTAACATGCGTGTTACTAGCCAATTAAGGTTTAACCCAGCGCACACCGTTTGCGCGGAGGTGTGCGCCGCACCCACAAGCTAACCCGAGTGCGCGTGAGCTCCATAAACCAGCGCAGTCCTGGTTTTAAGTGCTTAAAAGTGCCTTTGGCACTTTTGATTGACAGGTCCTGTACTCATTTCTAGACAGTCATAAAAATTAAAAATCAGTGGTCAGATTCGAACCCAGGATACCATGCACTTGAGTCAAGGTACTAAATCACTAAGCCATGACAGCAGTACTTAGAAATGCAGAAATAGCATATATATATATAGGATGTAATCCAAAATGGAGCATGATAAAGCAGTTTCTGTGAAGTAGATACAATTCCAAAACGGCCAATCATAGAAATGTGTGGGAAAATCGGCATATATAAGCCCCATAGGCGGGAATACACAGCAGAAACGATTGTAGAATAGACCTGCAGGCAGACTGAGTGGAGTAGGGGAGGGACGTTGCTTTCGAGCACAGCGGTGGGGCATTGAGGAGTCCAGATACATGGTCTGGCTCCTAGTTCACCATCATGAGGCCCAACTCATGCAGGGCCAGGTCTCATGGGGAGCATACAGGACGGAGGCATGGGACCAGTTGGCTCATGATCTCACTAGTGCTACTGGGATTCCACGTACTGGTGAGCAGGTCTGTCACTACCATGTGGACCTGAAGCGACATAAAGAAGACCAGTTGACCCAATGGATCCAGGAGGCCCGGGATATGCCCAACGCCCCACTACTGAGTAAGTTACATTTTACTTATGTATGTAAGGAATTCAACTAGCTGATACCATGGAGATGTGTATTCCAATATTACTTGTTTTGTATTACAGCTGCAGGTGTCCGCTCTGCGAATCGCAGGGCACATGACATGAGCTGGTGCTGCGCCACCATGCAGGTTAGTAACCCCACCTAGTACTTGTAAATAAATATTATAGTGTAGCACGTAGCAGAACACTGCAGTGTATTGATTAAAAGTAATAGAATGTGCAAGCAACAAGTGAAAGTCTGCAGGTATGGCTGCAACAAGTTCATCAGTATGCAAGTGAAACTGGAAATATAATTGATAGAAATAAATAGTTCTGTAATACAGATGTCCCACCATTAATTAAATGTAGTATAACTTGCAGTAGTCTCAAGAGTACAGCTTCAGAAGCTGAGTTAATAACATGTGAGATATATCCCCTGTTGAAATGCTGAATCATGACAGAAGTGAGGCTGCTGGAAAGTGTTTGAATCACCACAGGTCTAATATGTGAACAAAGCCTAGAAGTACCAACCTGAACTGTGAAATAGCAGGATGTGTGAGAGTGACAGAAAGGGTCATGTATCAATAAATAAAGTAGTAATAACTCCTGAATATATAAGTCTCAGTGTGGTTCTACAGAACTAAATGCATGTGAGAATTAAAAATTAACATCCCAAACTGATTTCAGTGTGTCTGAATCTTGAATGTTTAAGCCAAAATCTGTATATGGTGATGACAGTCAACAATTTTCAGATAGAATGAATGATTGTCTGGCATACTAAACATCCATAGTTGTCCCCTGCCCTGTCATCAAAGTGTAGCAGGATGATGTATCTGATCAAATTCAAAATAACTAGGATAGTGATGTATCTGTAACAGGTCTAGCATGACAGTCAATTAAAAATCATTTGGAAACTATCACCCACAAGTTAATTGTGTTTCTATTACAAATGTATATCAATATATAACTTATGAATGTGTCATCATTTTCTTTCTCCACCCCACCCTATAATTGCAAATTAAAAAAACTCACTAAATATTGGTATGTGAACATTTCATTAACCATGGACATTTGTCCTGTCATTTCAAAAATATATGCATGTCCGTTGTTGCATGTTCCCTGTTCATACCTGCAAACCTGATGGCCTGTTGCCATTAATCAACCCTGCATGTTGTTTGATTGTATATTTCTGTTCAAATAATGCATGTGATATTGATATGCCTGTTGTTCAATGGTGTTAATATCTGGGTGTTTGTTTAATGGGAATACCAATGCATGCTGTTACAACTAATTTGAATGGAATAATATGCTACTAACCCAAACTAACATAACATACTCACAAACCTAGAACGCTTGGGAAGGCAGGTCCCAGCGGACCCACCTCTCCCACCTCATCTGGCGATTGCACCTGGCACTAGTGCCCAGGCTGGACCCTCCTCCAGTGGCCCTGTGCCACCTTCGGGTGGAAGCGCTGCAGGGGATGGGGCCTGTCCCCCCTCTGCAAGCTTGGCCAGAGGAGCCCGTCCACTCACCCTCCAAGGTGTCCGGTCTGTGGTGCGAAGGGAGATTTAAGACTCTGTTCTTGAGCCCCTACGCCAGCTTGAGGCCCGGGTGGCACAGCTTACGGGCATGCCCGTTGTCCCACCTGCACAGCCCCCAGCACAGCCCCATCCTGGGCTGTGAAGGAACAGTGGCAACTGCCTATGGGTGGGGATATCAGTTCCACTGTTGCCATCTGTGGGCTCATGTGCCCTGGATATCCCAACCTCCATCCCCGTCAATTGTGTAACCCCCCCACGTGTCATATACCGCCCCTGTATGCGTCTTGGCTGTCTTGTCTGTTAACCTACCCAACCTACCTCCCCAGCTATACCGACTACCTTCACCTGACATACCACTCTCACCTGATAAAAAAAAAAAAAAAAAAAAAAAAAGGGCACTCTGTACCCACAAAAAAATTACGCCCCATACATAGCTGTCCATGTTGCACACATGTCCACTGGACATTGAAACTGTTAATTACAATTGGCTGTACAACAGGTATTAATGTTGTCCTGACACCTCTCTCAGGGGTGGAAGGTTTCAAATGTCACACCAAATTACATACAAATGCACAGCTGTTGCTGAGAAAGACATGGACAGCTATGGGCCTCACCTACATCCTTCCTGCAAATCCCAAGCTTGTTTCCCTACTGTCTTACCCTCTTTGTGACCCCTTTTTCATCACTTTCCTGTCACCTCTTTTTCTTTTCTTTCAAAGAAAATAGCGTGGGTGTGCGCGTGTGTTAGCGGAGCTCACCGCCAGTGCACATGCGTGAGCTCCACGCAAATGAGCGCAGACCTGTTTTTAAGTGCTTAAAAGCGCCTTTGGCACTTTTGATTGACAGGTCCTGTACTCATTTCGAAAGAAAAATAAATTCCCACTGCCAGTCTCGAACCCAGGACCTTAGTAACACTAGCCTGTATGACCTACCACTAAACCATGACTCTCATGCAAGCACATAGTGCTAAAATAAATATAACATGTAATAGTAGGACTCCATATAAAGGCAATATAGGATGTGTACTACCCAAAGCATGTCAGGTAGATTTTTAATGCCTGAATTACTGGATTCCCATACTAGTTTAGTGTTAACAGAAACAGCCCTGCTAATTGTTAGCTTGTACATTATAATGTAAGGTAATGTACATATATGAAAGTATTATATGTACACACACATATATATACATACAAATATATATATATATATATATATATATATATATATATATATATATATATTAATACATATGAAATATAGTGGTAGGTGTCAGTATTCATACACACTCACTACAGGAAACAGTGAAGATAAATGCAGCAACCAGAATCTACAACACAGCCTGACTCCTGTGAGACTTATTAACCCTTTTAACTGCGTAAAGGTGCCTTCAGCACTTTGATTGACAGGTCCTGTACTCATTTCGAAAGAAAAATAAATTCTCACTGTCAGTCTCGAACCCAGGACCTTGGTAACACTAGTCGGTATGACCTACCACTAAGCCATGACTCTCATACAAAAACATGGTGCTAAAATAAATATAACATGTAATAGTAGGAATCAATATAAAGGCAATATAGGATGTGTACTACCCAAAGCATGTCAGGTAGATTTTTAATGCCCGAATTACTGGATTCCCATACTAGTTTAGTGTTAACAGAAACAGCCCTGCTAACTGTTAGCTTGTACATAGTAATGTAAGGTAATGTACATATATGAAAGTATGTATATGTACACATACATATATATATATATATATATATATATATATATATATATATATATATATATATATTAATACATATGAAAGATAGTGGTAGGTGTCAGTATTCATACACACTCACTACAGGAGACAGTGAAGATAAATGCAGCAACCAGAATCTGCAACACAGCCTGACTCCTGTGAGACTTACTAACCCTTTTAACTGCGTAAAGGTACCTTCAACACTTTGATTGACAGGCCCTGTACTCAATTTGAAAGCAAAATAAAGGCATACTATTAGGCCCTACCACAAGACCATTGTAACACTAGTCTGTATGACCTACCACTAAGCCATGACTCTCATACAGGAATATAGTGCTAAAATAAGTAGAACATGTAATAGTAGGAATGAAGATAAAGGCAATACAGGATGTGTACTACCCAAAGCATGTCAGGTAGACTTTTACTGTCCTAATTACTGGATTCCCATACTAGTTTAGTGTTAACAGAAACAGCCCTGCTAATTGTTAGCTTGTACTTAATAATGTAAGCTAATGTACATATATGAAAGTATGTATATGTATCACACACACACACACACACACACACATATATATATATATATATATATATATATATATATATATATATATATATATTAATACATATGGAAATATAGTTGTAGGTGTCAGTATGCATACACACTCACTACAGGAACAGGTGAGAGAAATGCAGCAACCTGAATTTACAACACAGCATGAATCATGAGAGACTTACTAACCTTCACACTCACAGAACACTGTTGACAGCATACCAGCATGGTCCACGCCCTTACAATCTGAAAGGGCAACACCTATCTCACATACCCTTTTATAGCACTGTCCTGAAATCACAGTGAGACATGCAATCAGTACACAACTGGCTGCATGCAATTAGCAAATGCTGCCTTATAATTGGTGCAGAGGCCATCACATGGACCTATGCAGATACCTACAAAAGCATCCAGTACTAACACTCCACACATGCAATACATTCATTGCACCAAACTGACGGAGAAAGAGAGAGAGAGAAAAAGAAAGAAAGAAATAAAGCAATAAAGGCAGTGATAAAGAAAAAAACTGCATCATCACAGCAACAAAACCAGCAGCAGCAAACAGCAATTAGCACCAGTGACACAGCAACAGCTGACACAAACACAGGTAATGCAAATTAGCAGGTTAATACTGTGTTTACTGTGAAACCTCCAAATGTATCATAGTTCACTATCTATAGGTATGTCCATGAGATAGGTTGTGTGTACATAGTCCTGATATATATACATATGTAATATTGCTGTACATGTCTTCCATACTTAAAACTTCCATAGCTTAGAACACAAGGCCAGTTATGCATATGATGCAGTAGTTCCCAGGGTCAGTAGAGGTTCCTCCTCATTGGTGTGGGACCACTGTGTATGTATGGCACTGTTCAGGTACATATCCTGTAGTATTGCCAGGGTTTACTATCAGTCTGTAATGTGGTGCTATGTCCTCTAGGGGTGAGCATTATCACACATCCAGGGATACCATTTTGTAACAGTGATGCTGTGTGTTCTGCAGTGTTGAGGGTGGCCCTCACCTGGACATTTGAGATGATAGGGAGGTTACATTCATCTGTGATAACTAATTCCACTTGTGTAGGAGAATGGGGGGGGGGTACCTGCACCTAAACTGTCTGCAACAATGTTGCCAATATCTGTGTATTTGGTGAATGTGAAGCATCTTACCACTGCTGACCACAGATGCCTTGCCTTCATGTGAATCTGCTCTGTGCTGCAGTAGCCTCCTGCTATTGTTATACAATGTGCCTGTATCTGTAGTCCACTGGACAGGATAAATAAGTGGTGTGCATACGGTCTGGGTTAGATATGTGTTTGCACATTACATGCACTATGTGGGATGTCTGTGGTAAGCTTTTGCAAAGGGGCCAGCAGTGTGTGTTGTGGCTTCCACTGGCCCAGTGGGCTGCATGGATAGCATCACAGTCCTAACTAGTGAATAACTGTAATTACATACATACATAGCAAGGTAGTGTACTGTGCTTGTGGTGTTGTTGGGATATGTATATCCAGGCTGAGTAATGTGTGTCCACATCACAGTGTTGGATGGCAACACACATACAATATGTTGGGAGGAACACCCAGAGTGTTTCAGAAGTGTTGCCTGTGCAGAAATATCTGGCCATTACCTGCGCATCCCCCACAACACACACACATATAACATATGGCAGAAGTAGTATAGCAGTACACATAGGTTCATAGGTTCATACTAGGCTATTTGCCCTAGGGCATTGATAAGCCTAGCCAGAATGTGTTTGTCTTTTGCCACCCAATTAAAATTTATTTTGCTATGCCCTTTTCCGAGGTTAGTATACTGTGCCTCTGTCTAACAGTGACATAGAAGTGATACCTGGGGTACAACTATGATCTCCCATCCACTCATCCAGATTCCTATGGAAGAGAGTCAATGAGGGACTCTGCCTAACCTGTACTGTGAGTTCATTACAGAGTGAAGGGAGCCTCTGGGTTATGAATCTGTCCCTCCAGCATGTCCTATTTATTTCAGTGCTAAGGTTCAGGTCTCTTGAGCATGTGGCCGTATGTGATTTTGATTTCCTGAGGTGCAGCATGTCCATTACTTCTGGGTTGGACATGGCTGTATACGTCAGGCACAGATTGCCTCTGAACAGGCAGTATGCCACTGAGTCCAGCTGGATTTTCTTTAACCGGGCAGCATATGGCATTTGTTTGAGCCCTTTGATCTTCTTGATGAGGTACTGTTGGGGTTTTTCCAGTTGCTGTAGGTGTCTGGTTACTCAGACAGTCGCCCATGGGTTCTCATGGGGGCATCCGTGGCCGTACTGCCTCTGGCCGACATGCCCAAGGAGGTATGTCAACCTCCACTATGTTTCGGACTGTTATGCAGGCACAGGTGCGTATAGAAAGGTACACCAGACAGGGTCTGAGGGAGCTGACAGCATGTTGCACAGCCATGACAGATGGCATGCGTGACATTGCGAATGCTATTCATAATTTCACAGATGTCGTTGACAGACGTTGTGCGGACATACAACAGCTGCTCCACAACCAGATGTCCATGGACCAGGGCGATGGTGTGCATTTGCGGCATCGACGTGGCCGTATGCCGGCAACAGCACCAGCTGGCAGTCGCCACCGATGACAACAGGCCCACTCACGCACCTCAAGTGCCAGCAGCAGCCCCAGCAATGCTGGATTAGTGCTGTCATCAGGACGCCCCAGGAGACCACGTGCACGTGGCTCTGGACAGTCCCAACAGGGAACTGTGTCCAGTCAACACACACCTGCTTCCGATGACAGTACCCAGTCTGGGTTAGTACCGGATACGGTCCATAGCACCCCTGCCAGGCACAGGTACCGTGTCAGTGCCCACAGACACTGATCTGGATGACCTGACAGGTGCAGTCTGTGGCTGTCCACAAAACCCTGTACATGGCAGCCATTATGTGGGACTGTGTGTGTGCTTACACACATGCAGAAATTTAACACCTAGGGCAAACACATACACACACACACACACTGCACCAACACTGGTCCACCCTGTACTGCTTCCCCTCACAAACACACATACACACACATGTCAATTGGTGGTACCAGTGGCTGGCTTGGGCATACCTAACCCACACCCTGTGCATATGATGACACTGTGCCACCTCCTGCATACTATATCAGTGCAGGAAAAGGTAAACATGTTGCTGATACACAGGGTGACTACATAGATGTGTATAAGTAGTAACATGTTGGTAACTGTTCACTGTTCCACTATGATTGTGTGTATATCCCAGCATTCCTGCTGCAGTAACTGTATGAATGTCCTGAATTGTTATCTGCACCCATACTACTTACCAAAGTGTACCAGCTGCACACCATCACATGCTACCATTGACTATGGGAATGTGCATCATGTGCTGTATTGTAGATTCAGCTATATGTATCTGTTCTGTCACACATGCATTTACACACACCCTGCTACCCCACACATGCACACTCACCTGCCATTTCCATTATTTATTACCCTACATGAGTAGCTGTCGACACATGACAGGTACACATTTAAAAAGTGCACTATTTGGATTACTACCGATTTCCTCCTCTCTACCTGTACTCACAGGGTGCAGGCAACCTCATTAGTTTAAAAGTGTAATGTGCATCAGGTACTGTGGTTCCCTGATTGCCACATCCAACATGTTTTCCATATGGAAATGCACACACAAAAACATCCCACATCCACACACTTGCCACATTCAGGTTTCAAAACACTATCTAGGTATGTTCTGGTACATGTGCGTGTTACAGTACCATGTAGCACTATACTGAGTACTGGCAGTTGTCTGTTGTCATGTTGTTTGTATAGGGTGCTGTCAACATCACTGTTTGTTAAGGGAAATGTGCACCCTGCAGTGCGTAGCCCCATTTGGCAAAAGCCACATCCCACCCCCAGCATTGTGCACACACTAACCCCACAACACATACTTTCCATTTGCAAGATTCAAACCCCTACCTAACTGTGTTATGACACTAGAGACAGACACATTAACAGAGTGTGCTATTTGCATTAGTGGGAAAAATTCTTTCTAATGCTGTACTTAGAGGGTGCTGACATCATCTGTGTTTAGGAAGAGGGATGTGCACCCTGTAGTGTGTTCTCCCAGTTGGCAAAAGGCACTTTTCCCTCACAGCATTATGCACACACACAAATCCCACTCACATATATTCCCTTTGTAGGATTCAAACCCGTACCTAAATATGTTATGACACTAGAGAAAGACACATTAGCGGAGTGCGCTATACGAATTACTGAGGAGCTTTAATGCAGGTAATGTAGTTATAGAGTGCTGACATCATCAGTGTTTCAAAAGGGGAATCTGCATCCTGTAGTGTACTGTCACAGTTGCTAATAGGGGCATTTCCCACACACACATAGATGTGTTTGAGGTTTGCATATGTGGGGGATCCAGTACTCCAGTGTGATTAGTATATGGTTCGATTGCAACAATGAGGGATATACTTCAAGTGGTGAGCATTTTGTACTCATGTTTGTGATGATCAGGTCTAGTATATTTTCCCCTCTTGTGGGAATGTTGACTACTTGTTCCATAGCTAAAGAGTTTCTGAACTATGGGAACCCTAGAGCTTGGGTATTGTGGCTTGAGTAATGTTCACAGTCTATGTTTGGGTAGTTGAAGTCACCCAGTATCATGGTGTTTGCAGAGAAATCTATACTCTCCTGTGTCGTCATGCAGGCTGTGTGGGATTCCTGAGTTTGAGAGGGTGATGTAAGAGCTCCTCTGTGTCTCTTTCCATGTGGTCCAGGGAGGTACGTCTCAGGTTGTTCACACCAGCATGGACAATGACTGCCACATACTTGTACTTGCTGTGGAGTGACCTGAGTGCTTGTGTTATGTGGCACATTCTATCACCCGACAGGTAGCTAAATGTGACCCTCACCTTGCTCAGTCTGGACAGCGGGACGTCAGTGTGTCTGACTATGGCATCACCTATTATAGGTGTGTCACACATTGTGTTTGGCCTTATGGGCTGTGCCTGTTAAGAACACTGACTTTGTGAGGTCTGTGTTGCTTGAGATATGTGTTCATGTGGGATGCAGCGTGTCTGGCCATGCCATTTCTGTCCGTGGTCTGGTAAGTATCACCTTTGGTGACATAGGTATTCATATGTCAGCTGGTGAGCATTTGCAGTGTTACCTACTGTTTGTTGTACAATGGACTACATGCAGCCCTGCTTACAGTTGCTATGTTTGCATGCATGTTTCCTTGCAGTTACCCTGGAATACTGATCCGACCTGCCATGCAGAGTTACACAGCTTCTGTGGACTCCTAGTGACATCTGCATAGCTTACTATATGTATGTTCATGTCTCACTTGACAGAATGTCACTGTTTCTCCTGTGCACATGTACGTTGCCTGTGACACTTTGCATATGACTTACCTGGCATCTGTCCACGTGAGCAGTCATATATGCCACTGCAGGACTCTAAACCTGATGATGCACACACTCAAAACATTCCTCAGCATGGAGAACATCGCTATCTGTGCAGTAACAGATACCGGATTCAGGGCTACCAACAGCACCCCAGCACTACCAAGTTATACCTCATACCATGCTTTTCAGGCCCAAAACTTGCACAAAACCACAAAAGGAGGGGGTCTATTGATATTCATCCAAGATACCCACACCTCCAGGTTGGTGGCAAAGCACCAAACATCAGAGACTATCCATATGCAAGTAACAATGGGCAGAACTGCCTTCCAGGTTATAGCCTGCTACAGACCACCCTCACAAACACAAGAACCGCACTTGGCCTTCCTGAAAACAGTTGGAAATATGTAGGTCTGTCCATACACCATTATATTGGGTGGGTTAAACTACCCAAACATAGACTGGGAGCATGACTGTAGCTCCAACACCCTAGCCCACAGATTACTAGAAATTATATACCAATATGCTATGGAACAACTTGTTACAACTCACACAAGAGGGGAAAACGTACTGAACCTGATCATCACCAACATGGGGACTCTATGCTCCAGACCAGCAGTGTATCCCTCACTGGTAAGATCAGACCATAAACTAATCTCACTGGATATTCACATCCCAAGGCCACCCCCTGCACAGAAGAATACAGTCAACAACTCATGTAAAGCATGTTCACACTCCTCATAAATGATGTGGAAACCTTCAAAGCCCCCAGGCCTGTTGAAAATATGGACCAGACTGCAGATACCTGTATAAAGGCATTCTATGGACACCTTCAGGAATGCATGGATCATGCAATCCCAAATAAAAGCAAGACCCAATCCTCCAAAGTCAGACGTCCTGTGTGGTGGACACCAGCCATAAACAAACTATACAATAGAAGGATGAAGCTACTAAATGATACAACAAACTCCCAAAATGTGAAGGCATCACTGATGAGTATTAGAAGAAACTACAGGCACTCATAAGATTGTCTAAGGCCATCTTTGAGAGAAGATTCCACAAGACACTGAGGATAATCACAAGGCTTTCTGTAGTTATGTTAGGAACCTGGGTGGTAATTCCCAGATATGCTCAGAGGTAGTCCAAGATGTCAAAAGAAATACCAAACACACAGACATTGCCAACATCCTAGTGGACAGGTTCACTGCTACCTTCCCCCCCCTCCACACCAAAAGGGCAAATATTTCTCCCAGCAGAGTGCTGCCCCCCCCTGACATCTCAGATGCTCAGGTAAGAGCTGCCCTCTCCAAAGCAATAAACACTGCATCAATGGGACCAGACAGTGTCCCAGGCTGTGTCCTACATGAACTCCAAGAAGAGCTACACCCAGACATAACACTACTCTTCAATCCCAGCCTTACTACACGATATGTGGCCAAAGAGTGGCGTATAGCAACAGTGGTCCCTCTACATTTAGGTGGTGCCTTAACGGATCCTGGACACTATCGCTCCATAAGTCTGAATAGCTTGGTCTGCAAAGCTATGGCAAGGATCATCATGAACCTCATAAATATAGATATTGGGGACCTACAGACACTTCATGATACACAGTTTGGCTTTGTTAATGGCAGATCCTGCCTCTCAAACCTGTTTGATTTCTTTGAAACAGTCACCAAGGCCACTGTCAAGGGGAAGGTGGTCTACACAGCCTACCTGGACCTTGCATAAGCCTTTGATACAATACCCCACTTGTGCATTCTAGGGAAGCTCACCAGTGTACATATTAACCCCTATGTCACTACAGATATTGCACAGTGGCTCAAGGGCAGAACACACATGGTTAGAATTGCTGGAGCCATGTCAGCCTCAAAACCAGTTACAAGTGGTGTCCCACAAGGCTCAGCCCTGGGATCTGTCTTCTTCAGTATATATTTATCAGAGGTACAGGCCAACATGGAAGGACTGTGGCTGAGCAAGTTGCAGATGACTGCAAACTGGACGCCATAATCAACTCTCCAGCCAACACACGCATCCTCCAAAAGGGCCTCTTAGAAACAGATGACTTGTGCCACAGCCATGGCCTCAAGCTGAATGCCAAAAAGTGTATAGTCACCCCCTTTGGCAAAAACAAAGTGACCACAAAGTACCACATATGTGTTAATCCATTAAGTACAGATGAAGGAATTATGGACCTTGGGGTACACAAGTTGATAGCATTCTCTCAGTTGACAACCACATGGCCAAAGTGGTTAGAAAAACATTTTATATAGGCCACCTCATCATGAAGGGATTCACATGTAGATCAGGGGAGGACATTGTGCCTCTTTACTCATCCCTCATCATGCCCATAATTGACTACAATGCCCCTGTCGGCATGCACCTTACCAGACACCTGCATCAACTGGAAAGACCTCAAAAGTACCTCAACAAGAGGATCAAAGGACTCAAACAGATGCCACATACTGACTGGTTAAAGAAACAGCAGCTCTACTCAGTGGCATACTGCCTCTTCATAGGCAATCTGAGCCTGACATATAAAGCCATGTCAAACCCTGACTTAATGGTCATGCTGCACCTCAGAATATCCAGATCCCATCAAGCTACACGCTGGAAAGACTTGAACCTCAGGAGTGATATACATAGGACATGCTGGAGGGACACATTCATAACTCAGAGGCTCCCTTCACTCTGGAATATTATCCCAATACAGGTTAGGCAGAGTCACTCAGTGACTGTCTTCAAGAGGAATATTAATGACTGGATGGGACATTGTAGGTTTACCCTGGGTATCACTTATGTGTCACTGTTAGACAGAGGCACAGTATACTAACCTTGGAAAAGGGCATAGCAAGATAGATTTACAATGCATGGTGAAAGCCACACACATTCTGGCTAGGTTTATAAATGCCCTAGGGCAGATAGTCTAGTATGAACCTATGAACCTATGTATCTTGTTCACCATTGGCCCTATGTGCTGTTAATCACCAATGCAATCTCAATACTATGGTAGCATGTGCAAAGGTCAGTTGTCAGTCACCTCTATGGTACAGTTGTGGAATATGTGAGTCATGTAGTAATGTCACAGCTGCCACATGTACACAGTCAACCCTATCCCCTACCCATGGATGTACAACACATGTATGAGATGGAAACACATAGCCAAACTGTGGACTAAGCACTCTGAACCCAGTACTGGCATAACCTGTCAGGTGGCATGAAATACTACAGTGACTGCAATGCCAGTCTGATGTAGACCTACACTGACAGCAATACAAGCACGGGAACATACCGGGCCATTCGTGGAGCCTAAGAATGGCATCCTGCCTGAGTGGCAGACACCTCTGCAGCTGGCACACAGGCATACGTTAGGCCTGAACACAGCACGCATAACACATAGCACACAAATCCTGTGTGCCAAACAAGCACAGTCTGTACAGCTATACAACACTCCTGCTGCAGTTGTGTTAGGTACTTTTATTGTCTGGTACAGTGAGGTCATGCTCACCAGGCTGGACAAGGTGAAGGTCACAGAGATATGCTCATGGGGAACTATGGTCCACCACATAACACAAGCATACAGGTCAGTCAGATGCATGGACACATATGACTCAGTCATTGTCCATGCCACTACAGCTGATGTGTGATGTCCCTCACTGGAATACATGATAGGGAACATGGAAGGGCTCACTGAGCAAGTGGCACAGGCTGGTAGAACCCTGACCTTGGTTGGCATCATACCCTCACCAGGAATGCTAACATATTACTGAATGCTAATGAATTACTGTAGCTACAACACCCTAGCTGAAAGGTTCTTAGCATGCGGTCACTGCATTGCTATGGAACAACTTCTTACCACTCCCACAACAGGTGAAAACATGCAGCACCTCTTCATCAACAACATGTAGACTATATGCCCCAGACCAGGTGTGTATCCCTCACTACTAGGTTGATAGCATCTACATCTCACACTGTATATACACATCCCACATGCAGCACCTGCACAGAAGACCACAGTCATAATGTTACCCAGTGCAAATACCATGTATTCACATGTGGCAAGCATCACACATGGTAACTATTGAAGATCACAGGTACATATGTGTATTTGGCACACACATACATCATGTGTGCATTGCCATAACTGGTTTAATCGATGTCATGCATTATTGTGAGAAACAACCCGCACACATGGGAATTCTGTGTGAGCAAAACACGCGTGACATGTCTGGAATCAAAAGCCATAAATAATTGTGATATTGTTTAGAAAGGGGTATGTGCATCCTGTAGTGTGTTTTCCCAGTTGCTGAAAGGGATGTTCCTTTCATACACACACACTAACCCCTCTTCACACACACTTGCCACATTCAAACTCCTACCTAACTATGTTATGACACTAGAGACAGCTGCATTAGTAGAGCGTGCTATTCGGATTACTGGGAGATTTTTTTTCTCCTGATATACTTATAGGGTGCTGACATCATCAGTGTTTAGAAAGGGGAATGGGCATCCTGTGGTGTGTTTTCACAGTTGCCAAAAGGGATGCTCCTTTCATACACACTTACCCCTTCAAACACACTTGTTGGATTCAAACCCCTATGTAACTATGTTATGACACTAGAGATGGACGCATTAACAGAACACGCTATTCGCATTACTGGGAGATTTTTTTTCTCCTGATATACTTATAGGGTGCTGACATCGTCGGTGTTTAGAAAGGGGAATGTGCATCCTGTGGTGTGTTTTCACAGGTGCCAAAAAGGATGTTCTTTTCATACACACTTACACACACACTAACCCCCCTTCACACACACTTGCTGCATTCAAACCCCTACCTAACTATATTATGACATTAGAGACGGACGCATTAACAGAGCACTCTATTTGGATTACTGGGAGATTTTCTTTCCCCTGATATACTTATAGGGTGCTGACATCATCAGTGTTTAGAAAGGGGAATGGGCATCCTGTGGTGTGTTTTCACAGTTGCCAAAAGGGATGTTCTTTTCATACACACTAACCCCCCTTTACACACACTTGCCACTTGCTGAATTCAAACCCCTACCTAACTATGTTATGACACTAGAGACAGACGCATTAGCGGAGTGTGCTATTCGGATTACTGGTAAACTTTCTTTCCCCTGATATACTTATAGGGTGCTGACATCATCAGTGTTTAGAAAGGGGAATGGGCATCCTGTGGTGTGTTTCCACAGTCGCCTAAAGGGATGTTCCTTTCATACACACACACTAACCCCCCCTTCACACACACTTGCCACATTCAAACCCCTACCTAACTATGTTATGACACTAGAGACAGACACATTAACAGAGCATGCTATTCGGATTACTGGGAGATTTCTTTTCTCCTGATATACTTATAGGGTGCTGACTTCATCAGTGTTTAGAAAGGGGAATGAGCATCCTGTGGTGTGTTTTCCCAGTTGCTAAAAGGAACATTTCCCTCACACAGACTTGCACACAGACCAACCACAATCACCCACACACACACACTCTGGATAAGCTGTCATTCCCTAGGGCAAACAGCCTAGTGTTGACCTCTACACCCATATGTTTAACTGTCAGATGCACATTATTTGGTGCTGATAGCAGTGTTTGCAGGTCTTTATTGCCATAACATTTCCTGTTTGTATGAACAACTTGTGTATCTGTGGATGATGTTTGCATATGGGGAAATCCACTATATCATGTATGTCTCTGTAGTCATTTAAGTGTGAGCACTGGTCAGATTGCTATAATGTTGTTGGTTACTGGAATAACATGTACATATACCAGATATATGTGGCAAAATGCTAAACTGATATTTGGACTAAGTGTGTGAGCATGCCCAGTTCAGCCTTCCCATGGCATGTTGTGTGTAAGATGTCTCATTTATCAAAGTGTGTGAGCATGCCCAGTGTGAGCTTTCCATATGTTGAACTCTGCAGCCCATCACATTTGTGGATGAGTGTGAACTTCAACAAATATCTCCTGTTTATGGTTGTGTGTTCTGTGTCATGTTGTGTAGTTACTGTCCAAATGCTTTTTGTGTGAACACAACAGGGATTATACTGTGCGTGCAGGTTTTGCATGGGATACTTTGCATACAATTGTCAACATCTGTTCATACTGACCTAACACTGTAGTACTGTATAGTGTAGTGTTTCAGTACTTTCACTGTGGTGGACAGTATCCTGGGCTTTAGTCCTATCACTGCTTTACATTTCCATAGTGAGCACAACAGCCTGGTTAGGGTCCAGTTGTGCACATCTGCACAAAGGCGGTGCCTCTACGGACCCTGGTAATTACCGCCCCATAAGCTTAACAAGTCTCGTCTGCAAAGCTATGGAGAGGATCATAATGGAGCTCATAAACAAAGATATAGGGGACATGCAGACATTGGACTCGTCCCAGTTTGGCTTTGTCAAGGGCAGATCATGCCTTTTGAACTTGGTCGACTTCTTCAAAACAGTCACCAAGGCCATTGAGGGAAAGGCAGTCCATACAGCCTACCTTGACCTTGCAAAGGCTTTCGACACAATACCCCACTCGGGTATTGTAGAAAAACTTACCAACTTAAATGTAAACCCATATGTCACAAGATGGGTTGCAAACTGGCTTAAGGACAGGACCCACAGGGTTAGAGTTGCTGGCGCTATGTCAGACTCCAAGCCGGTCACAAGTGGTGTCCCACAGGGCTCGGTCCTTGGCCCCTTATTGTTCGGCATCTACTTCTCAGAAGTACAGGCCAACATGGGAGGACCTTGGTTGACAAAATTTGCAGATGACTGCAAACTGGGCCATAGTGGAAAGTGCATCAGACACGGATATCCTTCAGAAGGGACTCACGGAAACTGATAGCTGGTGCCAGAGCCATGGCCTGAAGTTAAATGCCAAAAATGTATAGTCATACCCTTCAGGAAAAGCAAGGTAACCCCAAGCTACCATATAGGTGGCAATCCTCTAAGCACAGAAGAGGTTATCAGGGACCTGGGGACCCAGGTTGACAGTGGCCTTTCTTTGACACTCACATTGCTAAAGTGATTAGAAAGACCTTCACATTGCCCACCTGATCATGAAGGATTCACATCCAGATCTAGTGAGGTCATTGTTCCCTGTACTCTTCACTTATCAGACCAATGATCGAGTACAATGCCCCATTCGGGATGTATCTCACCCGACATCTGCAGCAATTGGAGAGACCCCAAAAGTCCCTCACCAAAAGGATAAAGGGATGCCAACATCTGTCATATGCTGCCAGATTGAAGAAACTCCAGCTCTATTCAGTCGCATACCATCTGCTCAGAGGTGACATGTGCCTGACATACAAGGCCATGTCCAACCAGGAATTAATGGACATGCTCCACCTCAAAAAATCCAAATCCACCAGAACCACTAGAGCAAGTGACTTAAACCTTAGCACGGATATAAATAGGACATGCTGGAGGGATAGATTTATCACTCAGAGACTCCCTATGCTGTGGAATAGAATCCCAGTCCATGTGAGGCAAAGCACCTCGCTGGCTCTGTTCAAGAGGAATCTTGACCTGTGGATGGGAGATGGTAGGTTTACCCCGGGAATTGTCTCTGTGTCACTGCTGGACAGAGGCACAACAAACTAATGGGCACAGTATTGTTTCCATATAAGGGGTGGCGTAAGCTACAAAACTCTGGGCTAGGCTTATAAATGCCTTAGGGCAGATAGCCTAGTATAAACCTATGAACCTATGAACCTATCTGACCATGTTGCATTATGTTCAGATATTAACTACTTACAACAGCCTCGTCCAACATCAGTAGTGTATTCCACAACATAGGCGTACATTGGCAAACACTACCGATGTGCCCTAGGCCATTTCTAATGCTAGTCAGAGAGTGTGTTTGTCCTTCAACACATTGTAAGTGTAGTTTGCCATAACATATGTCATGTTTAGTATACTGTGCCTCTGTCTACCCGTGACATAACAGTGATACTCAGGGTAAACCTACCATCTCCCATCCACTCATTAAGATTCCTGTTGAGGAGAATCAACGAGTGACTCTGTGGATAACCTGTACTGGTAGTTTGCTCATGCGTGGGGGTGGCTTCTGTGTTATGGATAATGCAGTACAGCTTGTCCTATGTATGTCAGTGCTGGGGTTCAGGTCCCTCATGTGCATAGCTCACTGCCATTCAGATTGTACAAGGTGCAGCATGTTCATTGATTCCAGCTTGGACATGGCTTTCTACATCAGGCACAGCTTGTGTCTGGGTGGCCAGCATGGCAGTGTGTGGAGTTGCACTCTGTTTAATCAGGCAACACATTACATCTGTTCAAGCTCTTTGATACTCCTGGTGAGGTACTGTTGTGGACTTTACAGTTGATGGAGGTGTCTGCTGAGGTACACCCCACAGGGGCTGTTGTAGTCAATTGTAACGCTGATGAAGGATAACTGCAGAACCACAATGACCTCTCCTTATCTAGATGTCATAACCTTCATGATTAGGTTGGTATATGGATTGTTTCTGTTAACACTACAGCCACATGTTTGTCCAATGCAGGATATCTATCACCTTGTGTACCCAGGTCTGTCATTACATGTTAAGTATGTAATGGGTTAACAACTATGTGGTAATTGGTGGTCACTTACTGTATATCCACAAAGGTTGACTATACAGTTTTCTCCATTTAACATGCTGACATGGCTATGGCACCAGTTGTCTGTTTCTATGTGGCTCTTTTGTGGGATGCTTGTGTCAGCTGGAGTGTCAGATATGTTGGGCGGTTTGTAGTCCTCTGCAAACATGTTCAGGCACAGTCCTTACATGTTGGCCTGTACCTATGGGGCATATATACCAGACGGGGAAGGTCCCAGGACCAAGCTTTGTGGGATACCTGTTATATGTGGTTTGTAGTCTGACATGGCTGCAGCATGTCTGACCATGTCAGTTCTGTTGTTGGTCTGGTTTGCAACCCCTCTAGTGACATAGGGTGTATATATAAGCTGGTGAGCATATCTATATTGAACACGTAGGGTATTGTATGGAAGGCTTTGCAAGGTCCAGCTACACTGTGTGGACCACATTGCCCTCATCAGTGACCTCAATTACTGTTTCAACTGAGTCACACATGTTTAGGAGCAGGGTCTGCATTTAATAAACCCACACTGGGTAGGGTCGGGTGTCAATAGATCCCCAATATCTTTATGTCTGCGGTACATGCTGATCCTTTCCATAGCTGTGCAGACCAAGCTTCTCAGGATTCTGTGGTGGTTGTTTTTAGTATCCATTCAGGCGACACCTTTCTTGAGAACGACCACTGTTGTTGTACACTGCTCTTTGGGTACATATCCTGTGGTAAGGCTGACATAATGTCAGGGAGGCAGCAGTCTGCTGGGAAAGATATTTTGCATTATAGGGGGGGGGGGGGTTTGCACTGCACCTGTCAGGATGTATGTTGGCAATACGTGTGTGTGTGTATGGTATGTTGTTTGTAATATTTGTGTGATCCAGAGCATATCTGGGAATTCACAACACGCTTCCTACCATCAGTTGCAGTAGCCTTGGGGTTATCCTTAGTGTCCTGTACAATTTGTATCATAATAGGTTCATAGGTTCATACTAGGCTATCCACCTTAGGGCATTTGTAAGCCTAGCCACAGTGTGTGTGGCTTTTGCCACCCCTTGCTATGTGAATATTATGGCCATTTATGATTTACTTAGCTGTGCCTCTGTCTGGACATGACACAGTAAAGACCCCCAGTGTACATCTACAATTATCCATCCATTTTACAAACTTCCTGTTGAAGAGTGTCAGTGAGGGGCTCTGCCTAACATGTAGTGGTATTCTGTTCCAGGGTGTGGAGAGCCTCAGGGTTAGGTATCTGTCCCTCCAGCACATCCTATTTCATTATGTGTTGAGGTTGACATCTCTGACTCACACAGCTCCGATGGCTTTGAGTTTTCTGGGGTGGAGCATGTCCATTACTTCTGTGTTGGACATGGACTTGTACAACAGACATACAATGCCTCTGTGTAGGCAGTATGTGACTGCATTCAGCTGTGGTGTCTACAGCCAGGCAGCATATGACATATATTTGAGACCCTTTCTGAATCTTGGTGAGGTACCTTTGAGGTCTTTCTAACTGCTGCAGGTGCCAGGTAATGTACATCCCAAATGAGGCATTGTACTACATTATGGTCTGATAAGGGAACAGTATAGGGGCACAATGACCTTTGTTGACGTAGATGTGAATCCTTTCATGATACAGTGTCCAATATAGACAGTCTTCCTAGCCAAACTGACGATGTGATTGTCACATAACAGGTTACTGTCCACTTGTGTCACTAGGTCCATGATTACTCCTTCCATACATAATGGTTTACCACCTATGTGGTAATTTGTGTGTACCTTGTTTTGTATTTGGTGGTACATTCATACTGTCCACTGTCTTCAGGACAGTGGGGTGGGGTTCCTGTGTGTGAGAGTGTGGTCTGTAGCATGCTACAGACTGTACAGCCATCTTGCCTACGGTTAGTTGCACATGGGTGGACTGCAATGACGTAAGCATTGTCAGTTAACTGGACGTTTAGGTGTCTGTGCTGAATATGGATACTCACCCTCCTTTTATGTTTTGTTCCAGGTTTTGTGGCCATAACACATGATATGTGGTATTACCTGGTAGTGCTGGTGTGCTGTCACGAGGCTTGCAGCAGGTTTCTATCACTGGACAGACATCAATGTTCTCCATACTGGGGAGGGCCTCAGGAGCATGCATATTGAGGTTTACACATCTGGCACTGCTCAGCATTACCCTTCTGTTTCTTTCCAGTTTTGTTTTCTATGGTGGTGGGTTAGTCTTTTCGGCCTTGCCTACAAAAGGATCTCTGTAGGTTGCAAAAGCCTTAGGCAATATCCAGACGCCCATGGGTAACAGGTGCAAGCCATCCCTGGAACAGCAGCATGTCTCACTATGGAGTCACCTATTACAACTGTATCAGGCATGTTGTTTCTCCTTCTGTCCTGTGACTGTTTGGCACACCAGCTTTGTGTACTATGTGTTACATGTGCTATGTCTGGAGGTTGTTTTATTGGGTGTTTGCTTTGGAGGCTTGTGTTGGTGTTGTGTGTTTGTAATTAGGGCCTCTAGGAATGTTTTTGTGTTTATGTGTTTGGTTTACAGTCGTTGTAGGTCTATGTGGGACTGGGTTTGTGGTGTATGTGGTTACCTTGTCCTCCTGACTAGTTTTGACAGTACTGATTTGGGGGTGCTCAGGCTCCGGTTTGGCTACCTGGTTGCATCTATCACATATATTTGTATTTATTGGGGTGAGTTGTTGTTGTTGTGTGTGTACTTGGGACAGGTGTCATATTGCCTCTGGATTCACAGATTCTACTTGTTTTGCCTGGCCTTAGTGGATTGTATGTGTGGACACATTTTATTGCCATACTAGTGATCACTGATTACTTCACTTTTTATGTTTGATCTATCATGTGGTAGCTTCCTCATTCTCTTCAATGGTTTAGTAATTGCTGGAGTCCAGCATGCCAGATGCCTGGGTGTATGGCATTGTGTCTTGTTGTTATTTGTGATTGCAGACTCCAAGCACTCTTGGCTGTGTTCATGGTATGCCTGTATAACATGTTCTGCAGTGTGTCCCATATTCTGGACTTGCACAGGGCCTTTCATGGATTCCACATTGGTTTGTAGGGGTGCAAGCTATGCTTTATACATGTGTTTCACTGTGGTATTCTGGCCAGGGACTGGGGTCGGGATGTGTAACTACAGTGTGATTACTCTATGGTCTGGTCTTACCAGTGAGGGATACACTTTTCATCTTGACATCCAGTACACATATTTCTGATTATCACATCCAGTATGCTTACCCCTCTTGTGGAAGTGTTACATTTTGCATGTCCATTTTGTTTGATGGATTCTGGGAAATTGTCTATAAATGTGTCGGTGCTAGTATAATACAAAGAGTATAGTGACAAACGTCTCAAAAGCTGACTTCACACTTCTTCAGACTGAGATGGTATCCTTTAAGCCTACTGGGCCAGTGGAAACCACAACACACAATGGTGACTCCTTCACAGACACTTTCTACGGACATCTCCAAGAAAGCATGAACCATGCAATCACAAATAAAACCAAGACCCTCTCCACGAAGGGAAAGTGGCCTGTCTGGTGGACCCCAGCCATAAACAAACTGTATAACAAATGAAGGATACTAATGCAAGACAGAGCTAAATCTCCTAAAGGGAAGGCAGCTGTGATCAGCACTAGTAAAAAGCTACATTCTCTCATAAAGACATCCAAGGTCAACTATGAGACAAAAATCACCAAAGACAATAAAGATAACCAAATTCCTTCTTCAGTTATGTCAGAAACCTGGGTGGGAACCCTCAGATATGCTCAGAGTTGGCACACAACAACATAAATTTCAGTGACCTGACAGATATTGGCAACATTCTGGCATACAGGTTCAGTGCAATTTTCCCCCTCCCTCACCCCCAAATAGTTATCACAGCTGAATGTAACCTCACTGTCATCTCAGATGTCCATGTGAGAGCTGCACTCAGCAAAGACAAAAACACAGCATCAATGGGACCTGATGGTATCCCCAGTTGCGTGCTACGTGAACTCCAGAAGGAGCTAAACCCGTATATACAAATGCTATTTAACCTTAGCCTTGCTACAGGATATGTACCTGAACACTGGTGTACAGCAACAGTGGTCCCACTCCACAAAGGAGATGCCTCCACAGACCCTGGGAACTACCACCACACAAGTTTAACCAGCCTTGTCTGCAAAGCTATGGAAAGAGTCATTATGGAGCTCTTAAACAGAGACATTGGTGACCTACAGACCCTTGATCCCACCCAGTTCAGCTTTGTACAGGGCATTTGCACCTAGTTGACTATTTTGAAACTGTCAGTAGGGCCATTGATGAGGGCTAAGCGGTCCACACAGCCTACCTGCACTTGGCTAAGGCCTTTGACACAATACCCCACTCAGGCATCATAGACAAGCTCAACAGCTGAAATATAAAACCATATGTCACAGGATAGGTTGCAAAATGGCTAAGAAACAGAACCCATAAAGTTGACATTGCAGGTGCCTTGTCAGATTCAAAGCCAGTCACAAGTGGTGTCCCACAAGGATCTGTCCTGGGACCCCTCTTATTTGGCATTTACTTTTCAGATGTGAAAGCAAACATAGGAGGGTTGTGGCTGACAAAGTTTGCAGATGACTGCAACCTAGGCACCATAGTGAATACATCAGCCGGCACACACATCCTACAGAATGCCCTCACAAAACAGATAGCTGGTGCCGGAATCATGGCCTGAAACTGAATGCAACTGATGTGTAGTCATCCCCTTTGGGAGGAACAAAGTACCCACAAATTAACACATAGACAGCAACCCACTGAGCACAGAAAACAAATCAGACACCTGAGGACCCATGTAGATAGTGACCTCTCGTTTGACACCCATGTTGCCAAAGTGGTTAGAAAGACTTTCTATCTTGCCCACCTTATCATGAAGGGTTTTCCATCCAGATCAAAGGAGGTCATTGTACCCTATACTTCTCCCTTATCAGGCCCATGATTGAATACAAAGCCCCATTTGGTATGTACCTCACCCAGCACTTGCAACAGCTGGAGAGACCCCAAAAGTACCTTACCAAGAGGATCAAGGGTCTACAACACATGTCATATGCTTCCAGACTAAAGAAAATCCAGCTTTATTCAGTAGCATACCGTCTACTTACAGGTGACCTATGCCTGACATACAAGACCATGTCCAATCAGGATTTGGTGGACATGCTCCACTGCAAGCAATCCAAATCCACCAGAACCATGAGAGCTACAGATTTGAACCTCAGCACATACATGTACAGGACATGCTGGAGGGACAGAGTCATAACTCAGAGGCTTCTCACACTCTAGCACAGAATCCCAGTTCATGTTAGACAGAGTCCCTCACTGACTCTCTTCAAGAGAAATCCGGACAAGTGGATGTGAGATTGTAGGTTTACCCCAGGGGTCCTCCCTGTGTCACTACTAGACAGAGGCAGTCAAGTTATTCGATTAAGTAAGGGGGTCATAATGTGTCACTACTAAGTCAGAGGCACAATATTCGGAATCTATTCTGTACACTTATTACCACTATAAGGGGTGGCAATAGCCACATCACTATGGCTAGGCTTATAAATGCACTAGGGCAGATAGCCTAGTAGTAAACTATGAAACTATGAAACTATGGTGTATGTGTAGGTATTTTCAGTCAAGCAATATAATGTGGTTTGGGGGGCTTGATATCTTCATGTATTCCAACATAGGCCTGGTGCAGTTCCTGCTATTAGGACAGTAGTCTGCAGCAAGCTATATAGTAGTAGGCAGTTTTAGCCATTGGTATTTGACCATGGCTAATCCATGCTGCTTCTTGTCGTGGTACCAACATGGGGGTGTGGTTATCCATGACATTTATTGCTAGTCACCCTCATTTTGTAGCTTGTTCCATGTTTTGCAGCAGTACATCACTGTATGAGGTGTGACCTGGTAGTGTTATGGTGCTGATGTGGGCTTTGACCCAGTTTTCTGTTACAGAACTGATATCTACATTCTCTATACTGTGTGCATTTACACTGCACGCATCTTGCTGTTTATACTTCTGGCATTGGGTAGCATTACATCTAGGTTCCTATCCCTTGTGGTACCTATGAAGGTGGGTTTGTGTTTTTGTGGTTCATGATTGGTGAGGGTGGATGTTAGTCGGGGTCCTCAGGTGTGCATATGGTACATGGTGTTACACTACTTAACACATGGCATTCATGCCTCAGGTGGTGCTGCAGGGCTGCCTCTGTCGGATGCACATACTACACTCCCTGTACATGTTTGGAAGCAGGTTGTGTCATGTTAGGCGTCCCTGTTACTATATGAGTGAGTCGGAGGGGGTATCAGTCCCAGTGTTCCTATTGAGCCAGGCCAGGGTATACTGGGCACGCCTCCTTCTGCCTACTGGGGCAAGGTCAGGTTATTCCTCCTCCGAGTCACCCTCTGCCTGTGGTGGCCTTGGCAATGGTGGGGCTATGTTTGGCCCAGCCCTATGCTGGTCCTGCTGCAGCTGTTTCCGCAGGATCATATTATGTAGCATAGCACATATCATGATCAATTGGGTACATGTAGTTGGTGTGTACTGCAAGGCTCCACCAGATGTGTCCAGACACCGGAACCGTGACTTGAGCAGCCCAAACAGACGCTCTATGACATTGCGTGTTTGTGCGTGTGCCTCATTATGGCGTTCCTGTTTAGGTGTGTGCGCATTTCTGATGGGTGTCATCAGCCACGGCTCAAGTGCATAACCTGCATCCCCCACTAGGTGTCCGTGTGGGAAGTCCCCACTGGCAAATGATTGGTACAGCTGCGTCAGACGCCAGATGTGGGAATCGTGGTAGCTCCCAGGGCAGCCAGCACACACATTCATTATTATGCCCTGGGCATCGCACACGACCTGGCAGTTGATGGAGGGGAATCCCTTGCGGTTAATATAGGCTCTACCCCACTCACCGGCTGGTGCTTTGATGCGTGTGCGTGCAGTCTATTGCACCCAGTACCTCAGGGTATCCCGCTATTTGCTGGAAGAGACGCATATTGCTGGCCAATACCTCACTGGCATTGGGGAAATATACATGATCACCGACATGTGCTGACATGGCATCCAGGAACTGGTGCAGTACCCTGGAGGCTGATGCCTGTGATATCCCATCATATCACCAGTTGGTCTCTGGAAGGTACCTGTTGCTAGTATTCTTAGGCCAACACATACCTTGGTTTCCACTGGGATGGGTTCCCCTCTGTTGGTTCTGTGTGTGAGACATGGCCTGCACAGCTCAACAATTTGCTGCAGAGGGTCTCTGTCCACTCTGTAGTGCTCTACTATCTCCAGCTCATGTAACCCATGGTAGGTGACCCTGGGCCTGTATACTCTTCTCCTTCTCCTCACTCTGGGTTGTCTGTCAGCATCTGCATTGTCACCACCCTCAGCAATTCGCCTATGCCTGATTATAACAGCTATGGCAGCCCCTAGCATTTCTGCTCTGAGTTCAGCTTTTTCAGTTTTCAATTCTGATAGCTTACTCCTTTCTTGCAGTATCTCTTGAGAGAAACACCCTGCACTGCTGTTTGCAGTGTTTTAAGTGCTGGGTTGGGCTTCTAGTCTGCCTGTGTAATTGCCTGCTCCTAATTGTTATCACCAATTAACTCCAGCAGTATCCTCTGGCAGCTTCCTTGTAATCTGGTTGTTTCCTTTTTCCTCTCTGTTTCCTCACAGTGACTTAAACGCGCGCACACATCCTTACACGGTTTGGACTTGGCTGATTCATGGTAAAACGTGCGCACATTGCCTTACACACATGCACGCCCACGCAAACCGTTGTAAATGGTTTGCAACACCCTCCCACATGTTGAACCTGCCTTACACGCGCACACACGCGCGCATGCACGTATATCAAGAAAGTTTGAGTGTAGGGATAGTGTGCACCCTCTATTTCTTCACTTTCCCAGTGTTCTGTTGGGACACACCTTTCTCCCTGATGTCTGTCTGTCATCTGTCATGTTACACTGCCCTCCAATGTGATACATTTATTTCTATCATTCCCCCCGTGATGTCACCTACCTCTTACTCTATTCCTCCCCCTTCTGTAACTCTTACACTACTCGGAAAGTGCTCATTACCTATGTGGCAGTGTGATTCACTATTGTAACCCTCATTTACATAGGATTGCCTAGTAATGTTTAGTTACATCTCTTACACTGAGCTTCCCCCCCTTGGCAACCACTACACGGTGGCCATATTGTTTTTGGTCTGCTAGTCCCTGCATTGTCATTCCATGTAATACATAAAACCTACAATTGTGAGCTTATAAGCTTAGGTTTTTACTTTTGAGCAGCGCACCCCATTTGCGCGGGTGTGCGCTGCAGTTAAACATCAAAATCCTCCGAAAAAAAAAGTTATTTTAAATAATTTTGCATCACTTTTTAATGCCAATGGCCACATATTTGGCCATTGGCATGCTAGATGACACATATGCACCCTTTATTTGGAGCTGACATAGCTCCATTGTCAATTTTGCAGAAATGTACTCAGTTGTCAGCTGAGTACATTTCTGCAGCTAAAACGTCCGTTACACGGACTTTTTTGGGCTTCCTGGATTGCTCAAATATCTCATTTGCATATCTTTGAGCAGCAAATGAGGTATTGAGCATTTCCACGCCCAGTCCGTGTAAGAGACGTTTTAGCTGTCTCTTACACAGAGGTTTGGGCTGTTCCTGGATTGGGAGGCTCACATGGAGGCTTACACTACTCTTAAACTCCATGTAAGCCTTCGTGAATCCACCCTACAGATTTGTTTCTGGGGAAGGGATATCTGTTAGATTATTTAAAATATATTGCAGATGAGGTTAAAAAGCATTGAGATGAGAGATTCCTCCTATATTGAAAAATGGGATTAGCATTCATAGTCAGTATAAATACGGATATCACTAATGAAAAAGTGTTTGCATTCCTGTTATGATTTCTAGAGATAGTGTAGCGATTAAGAACAGCTAAATGGAAAATCATTATGGTTAACTCAGATTTAATTAAAGTTATAGGTGAAAAACTGCAATTTGTCATTAAGAAATCCACCAATATAAAAGCATTATTAGAATTTCATCCTAATAGCAATGTTAAGTTAAGCCTACCAAGGAAAGACACTTTTGCCTGTGGATTTTCCAAATGGTGTAGATTTATGAGTAATGCTAATGTAGTTCATTTCCACCACTTAAAAATAAAGTTATTGTTAGCAACGGCCACTACAACTGTCTTAGTAAGAACATGCAAGTCTTTGTAGCACCTGTCAATGTTTCTATATAGATAAAAACACCGGGTCTCATAAACTTAGAGTTAAGGAACATTTAAAGCCAATTAAGGATAGAAATATGTTAAATGCATTAAGTAAACATAGATTAGTACATGAAGGCTTTAGAAAAATTTGTTTTTCTGTATTGGAATAAATAAATGAATTTCCTTTTATTAGTGGTTGTAATAAACTCTTTGAGACTTGTGAGTTAAGATGGCAGATTTTATTAAAGAGCTGTTCATAAACCAGGTCTTAATGAACACACTAACATTAAAAGTTTGTTGAAGCATAGGATTTTATAAATTTGATATGGTTTGTGGTGAAGTTTAAATGAGCTTTATAAATATGTTTAATCTTATATTTATTATATTTACTAATATTATATATTATACATTCATTTTTACTGTATATAACATAAACAAATATTTTACTATATTATTGTAATTAAAAGAGTTTTTGAAAGCTGGCAGTTCGTTAATTTTAAGTATAAGTGAACGCAATCATTGGCATTTCTATTTAATTGCTGGATTCCCACAGTTAATTGATAACATTGTGCTATTGGTCAGAACACTCAGTCAAAAGTATATAAATACTGAGTGATTAATGAATATCAGATTTTCTTTTTTAAAAAAAATATTTATTTTCATGAAATAAAATAATACAAGAAATATGATATATAAATATGCACACTATATGTCTTAAAACATCATAACATGGAACAATAACTATTTACAATGTCCATAACAGATGTAATGTCATTGTTGTGATTACATTTTATCTAGTAGTTTTTCAAGCTTCAACCAAGTTAATTTCTTATGTGTTATCTTAGTAGTTCTTTCTGAAATAGTTTGCAACTCCCTATTACATACAAGTTTAGCTAATAGTAACAAATCTGTAAATGATAGGATTTTTTTACACTTCCAATTTGATGTAATGATTTTTCTTGCAATTGCAAGCAAGGACCAAAGAAAGTGCACCTGTATTTTGGGGATATGTGTTGGTATCAGTGCATTGAACAGTAATAATAAGTCAGATACTTCACATTTGTCTGACCACAATGCTTTTATGAAATTTCTGAACTCTATCCAGAATGGAGTTACTGTTTTACATGTAAGAAACATGTGTATCCAATCTGCACAAAGTATTTCCTCACATCCCCAACATTTATTAAGATTATTTTTTGATATCAAGTCCATCTTATGTGGGGTAATAAAGCTCCTATGGATGTATTTCCAAGTGAAGATTTTCCAAAAAGGGGATGACATTGTGCTACTAATTGATTTAAGTACTAATTCTTTATCACTATCTGAAAAATAGATTTATTTATTCTCTATGTGAAATTCCATAAGGAGTCCTGTGGGATTTACATATTGGTTCTTAAAGATTTGTATATACTTGATAATGATAGAATATTATCAATGTGCAAAGTGTTTATTTCACAAAGAAGAAAAAGTATTTTAGGTAAAGGTGTTGTGCTGGTGATATGACATATTTTGAATTCATTAACTATGTATTCTGTAAATGTTCGTATGTTCAACCAGTTGTTATGGTTTATGTTATATCTGGCCATAAGAGAACATGGTTTGTGGATATTATTATTGCAGAGAAACTGTGCCAGAAAACTAAACCATTTTCTTCCATTACTTTTATTTTAGATACATTGAAAGATTCCAGACATGTCTTTGTGTATGCTATGGGAAATATTAAAAATATTAAGCATTTTGTCATATGATTTTTAACTTTTTAAAATTATCTAATATATAATTAGTGAAAAGATATATTTTTTTATTCTTATTGCTATTGTAGAAATGTTATTTGACAACAAGGAAGATTTTTTTTTTATTTTCTGAGAACATATTGTCAATATTTGTGCCTATGTCAGATGATAAGATACTTACATGGAGAATTTTCCAATTAGAACTATATTTGGAGTTTAACCATTGGCTCATCACATTAAGTATGGTCAATTCTGCATAAAGTTCTAAATTTGGGAATGCTACATCTTTCCAGCTTCTGTAGTGCCAATCATGGCTGATTGTTGGCTTTTGAGGAAGCCATAGGAAATTTATTAACATAGAATTTAGTTGCTTCATTATCTTTTTGGATGGGGAGGCAATTAAGGTTTGGAAGTAGAACAAAATTTTGGGTAATATTATCATTTTTATTAATGACAGTCTTTCTTCTATTGTGACATACGTTTTATTCCATCTATTTAAAAAATCCTTAACTGTGGATAATAGGTATTTGTAATTTGTTTTTAAAGTATTATTCCAGTTTGACTTTATGTATATTCCTAAGTACTTAATGGTGTCATTTGCCCAGTTAAAATTGTTATGTTTTCTTAGTAAAATGTTTACTTTTTATTTATTAATAATGTTTCTGTTTTGGTGTGATTAAAGCTTAGGCCTAAAACAACTTAAAAAAATTGCAGGTATTTTGTTATATGATCTATAGAGGAATCTATATTTCCAATTGTTAGCATGACATTGTCCACAAAAAGTTGTATTTTAGAAATGTAGCTTGGCTTAACAGAAAATCCCCTTAAATTAGAATTTGCTCTTATGAAGTTATCTAGAGGTTCTACTGAAAGGGCAAATAATAAGAGGGAGAGTAGGCAGCCTTGTTTAGTGCCTTTTAGGACGTTGAGAGGATCTGATAAAAAAGCACCAATTTTGATGTCTGATATTGAGTTAACATATAATCTGTTAATTATATCAATAAAGTCAGGGGAGAAGTTATATACTTCTAATACTTTAAATAAATAGGACCAATTTTATAGAGTCAAAAGCCTTAAGTATAGGCTAATAATTGATCATTCTTTTTTTTCCCTGTTAGCATGATTGTGGCCAAGATGCCAAGGAGTTAGCTGCACTTTCTTGATGCTCTGCCTGACATGATTTTTTTCTGACAGGATTTTTGTATTTTAACTCAACAAACATTAAAGAATTTTTCTACAGCTACTTATCTTTATATTGTGAACAACTTTAGCAAAAGAAATCTTAATTTTTTCAATTATTTACCAACATATTACCTGTCAGAAGTTTTGTCACCAGTTACAGACTGAAACAGCTATGAGTCACCCGAAGACATCTCTACAAGACAGCACTATGAAAAAGGAACTTCAAACAATAATCACCAGCATTCAAGACCTTTCTATAAAGATGGATAATTTAGAGAAGATTATGGAAAATATAAAGAAAGAAAGCAAAAAACAAATTGATGATTTAATGGAAATTATTACTAGTCATTCTGACCAAATAGCAGTTATAGAAGAATCAGTAAGTGAAATAGATTACAGGCAAATGGAAAATGACAACCAGATAAACTTTTTACTAAAACAAAATAACCAGTTACTAGAAAAGGTGGAAGACGTAGAGTGTAGATCCAGAAGAAACAACATTAGGATCTATGGAGTTCCAGAGAAAATAGAAGGAAATAATATGATCCTCTTCTTAAATGATTGGCTTCCAAAAATATTAAACCTCCCTGAAGCTTTATCTTTTAAAATTGAGAGAGAAATCTGCATCAAAAAATTCAACAGCTGTGAGCTCCATCATTGCAAAATTCCTATCTACACAAGACAAAGACTTAATACTAAGAGCTGCATGGTCAGGAAATCCAGTCCAAGTCGATGGAAAAATATAAGATTTGACAATGAATACACTTCCACTGTGATCACAGAGAGAAAAGCGTGTGTCCCACTTTACTTAAAAAAAGCCAACATTAAAGCCTGGATAATGCTTCCTGCCAGAATCAAAATTGCCTTCTTGGATGGTCAAAAAATATTCAATTCTTTTGAAGAAGCATCAGCCTTCATGAGGAAAAGCAACTTACTTGAGAAAGTAGAAGAAACTGACCTTTCTTTGCCCAGTCAAAAAAGACAAGCTGCTAATGGTACAATAACTACAGCTGACAAATCTAGTAAGAAGCTTAAGGGGAAATAGTATAAAAACCATCACTTTCAAAACTTATTAACAAACAATACATCTGAAAACACAGGATACAAATGGAATCATAAGGTACAAACGTTCTACTTATTTAGTAAATATATATATACACACACACACACACACACACACACACACACATATATATATATATATATATATATATATATATATATATATATATATATATATATATATATATATATATATATATATATATGGATATATAATTTTATTAATTGTCTTTGTTTACAGGGAAAAATCTAACTGCATCATAGGACCCCTTTTCAGTGGAGGCCCAAGGAAAAAAGTTACAGTAGCAATTAGCACACATTAAATCAATACACTGTAGATAAGGTTACAAATACAGTGCATGGTAGAAATATTGTGCATGTAATAGAAATAATGAATAGTTATCAAGTTAACATTTTCACAGTACATAGTAATATAGTATTCCACTGATGCAGTGATAAAAGGCTGTTATATATATGATAGGGTTATTGGGACTATTTATGATTTAGGTCTTACTTAAACAAGTGGGGTAATGAGATATAAAGTAAAATAGTACTTGGTAGAAACTATGGAAAAGTTTTCAGAGCCAGAGGTAGAGGTGGAGTTGAAAGGGAAGACAAAAAGGAGATTGAGACATGATTGGAGTGAAATAATAGAATTTAGGATGAGGGTAAAGGTGAGGGTGTCACAGTAGAAGTTCTGTGGGGGATGTTGGATACTTCAAGGAGGTAGAAGTGAAGCGGGGAACTAATACAAGATTGATAAATATCATGGAAAGTAGAAAAGGGGAGGGGAGGGACTTGGAAAAAGCAGTCACTAGTTAGGTCGGGGGCAGGAACATATCCAAGAGCCATTAAAATGTTGTTTGAGGTTGTGTTTAAAGCTAGATGGGAAGGCATTTTGCTGAAGTGTGAGTAGAATGAGATTACAGTGTTTGGCAACCTAAGTACAGTATAAGGAGTCAGAGACATGGCTGTCTGATTTTTTGGTAGTTAGTAGGCCTTTGTTGTTAAACCGCAGAGGGGTGTAGTGTTGCAGGAAGTTCTGAAGAGAGAAGTAGATAACTGGTTTGTGTATACATTTTTCAGACATGACAAGATGGAAATAGATCAGGCTGTTTGGTAAATCAAGGTGTTAAAGTTGTTTTAGGGACAGGCAGTGGTGCTGATGGTTTGTTATTCTTTTGTACATTGTGTTTTTTTTGTATAGTCAAAGTTCTGTAACTTCGAACTAAATAGTTCGACCATTAGGTAGTCGGAGTTACGGAATTCCGACTATCTAATATAGACCTGTTTACAAGTACAGGTGTAGGTAAGAAATTTACAAGTGTCTATAAGTATATTTACATATTTTCCCACTGTTTGTGTCACACAATATTTCTTTAAAGAAAAGAAATGGGGGAGACAGGAAAGCGGTGAAATAGGGAGCAAACAGGTGGAAAAACAAAGTGAAGTCAGGGCAGGAATATGCAGGAGGGAGGTAGGAAAGAACCATTCCTATCAATTTCTTCAATAATACTAAATAATTATATGTGAAGAGCATTAGTTGAATTTTCAGGGTCACCTCCAGAGAGAGGGCTGACCACAACACAATCATGCTGTATAACCAATTGGACAATATCAATGTGACGTGTGCAAAATGAAAGGCTATATATGGAATGATTTGTGAGACAGGTGCCCTTTTTCCTTTTTTTTTTTTTTTTTTTTTTTTTTTTAGAGAGAGAGAGAGGAATGTTGGGGAAATTGCAGAGGTATGTCTGGGTCAGGTAAGTTTGGTAGCTGAATAAGCAATTGCAGACAGACAAGAGACAGGCATGGTGAGGGACACAAGAGGTGGGCGAACACCATGGTTGGAGTAGGAGTGGGGACATCTAGCAGTCATGGATGTCAGGCTGATTGATAGTGAGACTCTAGTCCTCACCCACTGGACTGTCACCACTGTCACTTTACTGTGCAAATGGCTACAGTGCCCAACATCTGTGTCTCCTTGTGTTATTCATAGCAGTGATAGAGAGCAGTGTCTCCAGCTGGCACAGGTGTGCACCAAGAGTGTGGCACACAATCCTATGCACTCCAACCCTGGCCATTTTTCATGGGTGATAAAATCACCAACTCTGCCACTGCTCCAGGAGGGAACTACTGATCTATCCTACTGGGCAGAACTACCTGAGGGCCCAGGTAGTGCAGGAGCAGTAAAGGGGGTGCTGTTGAGTTGCATCCCAGATGTACTGGGTAGAGGTGCTGTAGCCGGTGGAGTGGGGCGAGGGAGGGAGGATCCTGTAAAACAGGCCTACTCTGCTGTGCTGTGGTAGAAAGAAATGAAACATATAAAAGAGAGAGAAGGGTTGGGGTGAGAGAAAAAAAGGGATATCATTAGTATCATTGTATGTTAAATACAAAGCATTGTTACAGTTATTTAACTCTACTTTGTTACCTTCACTTAAGACTAACAACTACTAACAAATTTCTTTACTGCTGTTATGACTACCTATCTCATAACAGATGTGCACTATAGTACAGATTGCAGCAAGTAATCCTTTATATGTGCATATCTTGTACATATGCATGTCCACATTATACTGATTAAAGTCTACAGAAGGCAATTTGTGCCACTGGTATACACATCTGAAGTTACATTGCAATAATGTTGAAAAATTATCAATGATATATAGTTGGGAAGTGTGTGTTTTGAACCCACAACCTCTCACAACTCTCTAATATTGTACTAAGTTGTCCTACAGACTAATGCATACTTACTTTTGTTTTACAGCTGAGAGATGCATGTTCACTGTGGTTTGAGAATATGGATTTGTCGCTTACTGCTACAGACTAAGCCATGCGTACTTGCTTTTATAGTTGAGTTATGCATACTCAATATGATCCAACTGTATTAAATGCCAAATAAGCTATCTTCAATATGTAATGGTACAATTTCAAGTTATTAAATAGTACCGTAATTATTAATTTTAATTTTGTAAATATTTTACTTTTCTTTTACAACTTTCGGATGCATACATACCACAGGTCTCTCGCATCCTTGCCAAATGGGCAACATGAGTACAAACATTTGATGCAATCTCGCTAGAAGCTGATGAAAACAAAGGACAGAACAGAATGTGCTTATGAATAACAGTCTTGACTATATCCAACTTGTAACCCTTGCAAGTAGTCACTGTAATTTATACTTTCACATGTGTGGGGTATCCCCAGCTTTAACATCCTCAAGCCAACCATTCAACTTATCTCACTTATTCCCCTGGATGTAGTAGAAATGGAGTGCACATTGTTCAGCAGTGGGGGGGGGGGTATCTGCCACACTGTTCAGAGCCCTGGACACATTATTTCATGTTTCTGATTTACATTGTGAGCTGGAATAGTCCCTCTGCAGGATCCAGGGCCCATGATTCTTAGCTAGGAGTCCAACAAACACTTTAGACTGCTGGACACCCCACCTCTGAGCTCAGAAGCTCGCTCCCTCACCAGAAAGACCTGACATGCCTATCAAAGATGAACACCAATGTAGAACGTGGCTTTCCTAGAAATTACTTTTTATGTCATGATGTTTATTTCCCATTCCAGTTATTGCATGCTTACTAAGTTTAAAAACATTGCGTGATGCTTAGCATTGTGCAAACACAGTGATCTGCAGTGTGCAATGGTACACAACATTGCCTAGCAATTTATTTTCAGGTTTGTTGGCTGTACACATTTTTGTGTATGTGATAGGAAAAATGTAAGGCCAGGCCAGTCGACATAGCAACAATGATACAGTACCCCTGGATTAGTTAAACGGCATCCCCTACAGTGCCTAATTTTGATTTGATTCTTCTCTTACACTGTTTGTGCTATGCATCTCACAAACAGTGTAAAGAAAACGTAACACTTTGAAAACTAAATAAAAGAAAAAGAAAATGTCATGCTGCCATCTAGTCCTAAGATCAGAATATCATAGTATGACCGGTGCTGTGCACCTTAGGTTTGCACTGGAAAATCCTGTACATATGTTAGAAAGTAATTATACACATTGCAGTATCGTCCTTCATAACCCTCACAGCAGATAAACTTGTGACATATTGATGCTATCAACTGTAGAACTGTGCAAAGCCACCATAAGTTAAAGATACAATGAACAGGTGAACACAGCAAATGCAGATATACGAAGTAGAAATTTAGCTATGTACCCTGAACATCAGACACCACCCTTTTGTCTCCCTGAATCCAAAACATAGAAAACAGGGAATATGGCACAGTTCACATCAATTGAACAGGGTGTTGTGTGGTGGTTATTACAGAGAGGAGTTACAAAGTTACAAAGCACTGATACACAGAGAGGAGTTACAAAGTACTGATACACATCGCAGTTTCTCACTTCACAAGCCTTACATCATTCACTATAAAACTGTAACAATTGAATGCTATCAACTATTTACATTTATAAGTGGAATATATGTCACAAGTAAAACAAACAGTTCTACAACAGAAATGCAAATATAGTAAACACTAACTTAGCTATGCACCCTCAGCATCAGACACTAATTTTGTATTCCTGAATCAAAAAAGTGGAACACAGGGATATGGCACAGGTATCATCACTTGCACAGGGTGTTGTTTGCAGGGACAGGAAGCCTAGGCTGACATAAAAGGTTGATGACTGTGTTTGAGTAAGAAGGCACACATTTAGCCAAAAAAAAAAAAAAAAAAAAAAAGAGGGCAGCTAGATAAAGGGAATGTTGTGTATGTCTATAGGGGTCCTCCAGGTGAAATTGGTGTGTGAGTGTGTGCATGTACACAGCCAGGCTGAGTGCTAGTTTTACATCTTGATCTGTTAGACAGGTGTGAACCATGCATGGTAGAGGTTGCAGTTCATCATTGTCATCCCCGACTATGAGATCTGGCTCTGCCAGGAGTTGCACTGGCACATTGACATCCAGAACCATACTCCGATGCACTGCTGCTATTTGACTGCTATCTGCTGGATAAGATCCCTTCACAGGAACACCCAGGACCATGACCCCATGGCCTGTCAAGTCTGATTGTGGACAGCACAGGCAGTAATAGAGCATTGGAAGTACTGCCACTATGGGAGTGTGATGCAGAATGCCCACATTAGCTGACAGCAAATGATGTTGCTGCCCTACTCCCATGGGAATGCTGTTCCCCTCCCTGCATACATTCCATCACAGACACTACTCATTCCAAAGTGCCATGTATTCACTCCTGGGAATCAGCAAAATGGCCACGCATGTCAAGCTGTGCCACATCCATAATCCTGACCGTTTGTCTGCACAAAATTTGGGATCATGCCTCTGCCTCCATCACAGCCCTAAACATTAACCGAGTGGCACAGGAAGTGACTCCTGGACCAGGTGGTGGAGGAACAGCAAGCCTCCTCCAAGCAGTCCTATCGCTCCTCCTGCATGGCACCTCACCCACACTTTGGCTATGGTCAGACTCAATAGGCACTCAAGCTGCAGTAGCCACACTCCCCTGATCAATGTGCTTGCCCTCAACCTGTCCAAACTCTGTGGTCTCAGTGGACTGAGAAGGTGTAGGCCTACTGGCTGTGTCAAATGTAAATGAAAGAGATGGCTGAATGACAACCTCTGTGTGAGATTCAACTTCTGCCTTTCCAACTGTGCCTCACTTTGGCTACCATCATCATCAGACATTGATGAGATAATGACATCAAGTGGCACAAGGCCCACAGTTCCACTGTCAGAATCACCTGTGATAAAAATAGACACCCAAGAATAACTTAGCACCAGAACTACTACACTGCAATACATGCTAACAAATGACCAATGCTGCTAGTATTACTGAAAGGCCATCAGTACAGACAGCATGCCTGATATCCAAATCAGACATTACAATATGGTTTATATTGATCAGCAGTACTGAAATGAAACTATTTCACTTACAAACTGCAGAAGGCAAGCATGCCTGTAGGCCTGATGGACCTGGACAAGTAAAGCAAGAGGTAAGTACAACACCACAATCAACAGTAACACAGGGGCTGCTAAATTGGCCCCTTTAATGCAGCAATCAATTGCACATCTGTTGGGTGAAATACTACCCCAAATTAAGCTTATATGTTAGTCCCCCCCCCAAAAAAAAAAAAACATTTGACACAAGTAGCTTCTTCATTTAAAAGCTTTGATCTGTACAACTGTATTCAACTGCTCGGATAACTAGGCTTACCTGGAAGATCTTCCTGGAATGTGGTTGGTGGAGGCAGGTGTTGCTGCATGTCTGATGGACCTGAAACAAGTGAGACAAGAGGTAAGGCCAATAACACCACAATCTACAGTAGCACAGAGACAAATAAATGTGTAGCTTTGCAGCTGCAATCAACAATCATTTACACAAGAACATGACTGATAGATCCAAGCTAACCTTATAACAGTAGCAATCTTCAATCCCAACAAACAAAAACCTATATGTTACACATAGTTACTTATTCATTTGTCTTCTATCAATATGCAAATGTATTCAACAGTTCAGATAGCAAAGCCTACCTGCAAGCTCCTTTTGTGATGTTGTTAGCATATCTAACACACTGGCACCCACATCGAGCACATGTGAGCTTTTGCTGCTCCTCAGGTCTGCTAGAACAACAGTTATTCCATAGCAGGACCTCCACCTGTACTCAGGAGGTCACAGCCTACTGCAACTACTCTTTGTCTTGCAACAGCAATTATGTCAGTGGCTCTGTGGCATACCTGGTCATAATTTCTGTTATGGCGGCACATAGCATTCACATAAGCAACTATCTGTTGCCATAGTGTAAGGCAATGAGCACTATCCCACCTTCCCCTTAAAGGAGAAAACCTCCATGTTGGCATCAGTCATCTATGAAGGCCTAGTTTTCCACCTCCATAAAGGGTGGCTGCTGTGGATTAGGGCCATCTGAAGGACATTTTTGTACATGCCCTAAAAGAAAACAGATGTAAGGTACACATAAGTATCACATGACTACAACACAACTGTTTACAGATGCAACATACAAGGTAGACAGTCAGTATTACCCAGCTGATGAACATAAAGCAGTCCACATGTGAACTACTAACAACAGACAGGATGCAAAACAAGGCAATTAAGTACAGCAACATATTCTTGTTAGTGCCATAACACTACCTCACCTTAACAAGCATCCCCACTAAAATACAGGAAAATATCTTAGATTGCTGAAGATGCTGTCAATGGGCTTGTCCATGAAACATTTTAGATATTTTTCACACAACATTGAAACTCGTGTATTTTTCTTTGTGTTGACTATCATGAGGGCCTCTAAAATGGCTTGACGGACAGGGGCATACCATCAGTAGACTTCTAAGTCATGCCTACAGATAACATTGCAAAATACTGTGCTTCACAGTACTTTGAACTACATTCCAGCATTTGCAATATGTAGGTGACCCAAATGAACAATACCTTGGGAGAATGAGTATGCCTCTGTACAATTTACTTGAAGATAGTGTTTGTTCTCAGTGCTCCAAACATACAGAACTAACAACTTGGCTATATACAGGGTTGCCTTTTTATAGAATGTAGATTAGTAATGCATTTCAGCTGTGAGTGATTACTGTTGGCTGGAGGAAATCACAACAGCACTGCAGGCTGCCTTACTTCCATTGTGGGTGTCAGCTTCAGTCTAGAAAAGGGGT
>NC_056738.1:57704124-57726719 GCF_019279795.1 Protopterus annectens
TGCTTCCTTTTTCCTCTCTGTTTCCTCAGGGGGGAGCAACTTGCATACTATCTGAAACACGCTCACAGTGGCTTACACACGCGCACACGTGCTTACATGGTTCAGAATCTACTTATTCGGGTTTAAACACATGTACACCCGTGCAAACACTGTCACACGTCTGTCAACAGCCTCCAACATACTCAGCCTGCCTTACACGCGTGCACACCCGCGCAAACAGTGTTAAACATCTCCCAACACGCACGCACATGCTCACACTGCCTTACACGCACACACACTGTCCTACTCGTGCTTCATGGTGCGCACACGTGCGCATGCACGGCCAGCAAGAAACTTTGGTGTAGGTTACAGTGTACACCTTCCATTTCTTGACTTTCCATGACTTATCTAGTGGCACACCTCTTTCCATGATCTGTGCCTGTCATCTGTCATGTTACACTGGTCTCCAATGAACTGCATTTCTTTCTACCATTCCTCCCTGTGATGTCACCTATCTCCTACTCTATTCCTCCCCCTTTTGTATCTCTTACACTACTCAGACTGTGCTCATTTGGTATGTGACTGTGAGATTCAGTATCCAAATCCTCATTTACATGAGATTGTCTACTAATGCTTAGTTACATGTCTTAGACTCAGCTTCCCCCTTAGCAACCACTACACGGTGGCCATGTTGGTTTTAGTCTGCTGGTCCCTGCATTGTCATTCCATGTATTGCATGAAACCCACATTTGTGGGTTTATAACCTTCTTTTTCATTGTTTTATACAGCACAGCCCATTTGCGTGGGGCTGCGCTGGGTTTAAACATGGGCGATCACCGAAAAAAAAATTATATTTTTAATATTTTTGCATCGGGTTATCTTGCCAATGGCCAGATATTTGGCCATTGGCATACTGCCTGAATCATATGCAACCTTTTTTTGGAGCTGACATCGCTCCGTTGTGGATTTTGCAGAAATGTACTCAGTTGTCAACTGAGTACATTTCTGCAGCTAAAACGTCTCCTACACGGACTGGTTTCTGCTTCATGGATCGCTAATATACCTCATTTGCATACCTTTCAGATGCAAGTGAGGTATTTAGCATGTCCACGCCCAGTCCGTGTAAGAGACATTTTAGCTGGTCTCTTACACGGAGTTTAGGGCTGTTCCTGGATCGCAAGGCTTGCATGGAGTGTTGCACGTCTCTTACACTCCGTGCAAGCCTTCATGAATCCTGCCCTCAGAGTAATGTTCAGATAATTGATGACTGACAAACAAACAGATAAAGTTAAGACAGAGCTGGCTAGTTGCAAGCAATAATCATAACAGGTTGTGTATCACTAAGTACATCACATAAGAAAATCATACATCTAATGTATGTACAAATAACAGTGTGGTTTAATATCAGTGTACATTCTCTTGCAGTTGGTTGTCTGGAGAATGACATCAGTTCTTTGGTACAAAGCTATGCCTGTGACAAAGAGAGATAAGGACATCATTCTATGTTGAGTATGTCATGCATTCATTGTCATCATTCCAATTGCATGTCCCTAGAGTTCCCCATTAGTCCTTTTCTTGTCTTTCTGAGTGCAGCAGCATGCAAACTGGCCAACTGTAACATCCCTGTTGTTCTACTTCCCATTTTAGTCCCTATCACTTATAGCTGTTGACATGGCAGAGCACTTATTAATTGTATGTGTGTATGAGGTATGACATACTACTATTTTGTAACTTTCTTATGTATGTATGTACATATGACACAGTTTATTATCACATGTCTGACTGTGTGTTAACTGTGTACTATACTCCTGTAAGTATTTTTCTACTATCTGGACTGCCATTGTCTTCAGAGACATACAGAAAGGCCAGTATATCCAATGACCTAGATATTGAAACTGGAGCTGTCAGTCCAAACTCACTTAATAATATTCAGATATGTTCACTTTACACTCTAAATGGAAAGGATAGGCATGTTTCTTGTCTATGGTCTATCTGCACATTCCAAGTCTACTTTCAGCCATTATACCTACTAGAAGGTATCAGAGTGTTGCAATACAAATTATTATGTCTTAATATCCAGTGTGCACACTTCTATGTCTGACAGCACTGTAGCGTAACATAATCAAAACAGCTTGGCTATCAAAAAGGCTATCAAAAAGGCTATCATTTGCATTAACTTCACCAAACACATGCAGTACCTCAAAACACCACTGGTCTTTCTTATCAACATAACATCAAGACTAGAAACCATGCCGTAATGTATGTGGATCAATTGAAACCCAGTTCACTGTAATACGTCTGGTACATGATGAGGTCATGTATGGCTGGCTTCCAGCCCACTGTCTGAACATGCACTTGTGTGATTACTACATATCCAAGACTAACATATAGCTGCTGACATCAGCTGACTACATAGAGGCCAAGATACGTGTCTCACATGCTTGTGTAAAATGTTATAGACAATGTCAAGCAATAGTCTCTTTCTCACACACACACTTGACTGCAGTGGGAATAGAACTCCTACCTATCTAACTACACAGACTACAGAACACAGCAAATTATGCAAGTGTCACAGCTCAAGTCCACCCTGAAGTGTGTCAGACAACGCTTTATAGGTGATGACATCAGCAGTGTCTTTTAAATACTGGAGAACTGTAAACCATGCTGGTGTGAAATGCCCTATCTAATGTCAAGCAACAGCTCTCTCTCTCTCTCTCTCTCTCTCTCTCTCTCACACACACACACACACATGCACACACATGCACACACACACACACACACATACACACACACACACACACACACACACACACACACACACACACACACACACACACACACACACATTAATGTCAAGCAACAGCTCTCTCAGACACACACAGATGACTGCAGTGAGAATAAACCTCCTATTTATCCAAGTGCATAGACTACAGAACACAGTACTTAACTCAAGAGCCACAGCACAAGTCTGGCTTTTACAGGACTGCAGATGAACGTATAGTAGATGACATCAGCAGACCATGTGGGAAACAATAGGTTGAGAGGGCTGCTTGAAATGTATGTGTAGGCTTGTGCAAGTATCAAAATAGTGGCAATCAATGCCCTTGGATAATTAACTGTAGGTTACCACATTTGCAAACCTGATTACACACTTATACACAGTTCACTGCAGTGAGAACTGAACCTCTACCTATCTAAGTTCACAGATTACAGAACATAATATTTAACACAAGCACCATGGCACAAGACTGATTTTTACAAGAGTGCAGGTCAACTTATAGTAGATGACATCAGCAAACCATATAATGAACAACAGCCTTTGAGGCCTGCTAGGCACATAGCTTCATAGCATTATATGAGGCTATTAGTATAATAGCAGTAGTCTGTTAATAAACCTGGTAGTGTAGCAACATACGTACCCTTATTGAGTATAGCTGGATGTTTAATGTTAGCAGAACATGGCTGTGAGCACCAACAAGTGGATCTGTCCATGAGGGAGCACACAACAGTAAATATTACAGTTTGTAGTATGGTTGATACATGTGTAAACAAAGTACTTAGTATGGTTGATAGATGTGTTGACAAAGTAATGAGACCCCAGTGTTGTACTGCTTTGAGTTGGGGGGTGGGCAACATATGAATGTATTGTAAATATATGATGCATAGTTACAGTGAACCCTTATTTTGTAATGTTTCCCCGTGTAGTTTTATGTCATAAAAATGAAATGGGCAATAAAGAACAATAATAATAATACATCATATATACAGTCCCATAGCGCAGGGAGCAGCAGGTTTGCGTGAAGGTAAACAAAGTGTACACACATGTGAATATACCTATTTGCATATAGGTAAGCAGTGCCGAACGCGAGCTGCAGTGCTAAAATCTACCAGCTGAATCTGTACTCCATGTCTGGTTTTTGCACTGTCCAACGGCAGTAATTGAATATATCTGGTTTCTATTTTTGGCTGTCTGCTTCTTAGGTGATCTCATTTGTCTTGTTTTAGCAATGCGGCATTTCACACAAACCAGATGAGCAGAGCCAAACCCGATAACTACAAGACTAATAGGAAAAGGAAAGGGAAATGAAAAATAAGTGAAATAAGGAACAACAGAGTATGATAACCACAGTAGAAAATGAGAACACACATGAGATATTCCTATATAGTGTGGGATTTGAACCCTCACCCCAATGGATATTCAAAAAGCAGGATGGATGCTTCAGTCCTCATTGCCATTGAAACAGCTTTGCAGCTGACAACTAAAAATCACTCTTCACACAAAAAATGCAACAGGATGTACACTGCTATTAGATGAGTTACTGACATTGCACAAATAAGGGTACACTGGACTTTTGATGAGGAGGACAATGCTCAGTTACAGTGATGTCTTAAACAAGCTTAGCCTGTTCTTTGGGTGCTGAACAAAGCTGATGTGCTGCCATGGCACAAAGAAATATATGATGTTCTCTCTGTTACTTGTTACTCTCCTTGTTCTGAATCCTGCCTGTTGTTTGATCTTGGTCAGTTTTTTGAAGTCAGAAAATGCAACATGTATCATTACTTTCTGACATCTCTTTGTAATGATTTACCACTGCAAAGGTGTGGTGCCACACTGAGGGCATGCAGTGATCTGCAGAATCTCTAAGGAGGATGACTGTGGGACTCTGTAATGCCTGAGGCCTACTACTTATAATGTGAACATATAAGTTAACACATTGCTCCACTGTCACATGTTTAAGTAGTTTCTGTAGGAATACAGCAATATTTACCTGAGTACTGAAACAGAGCAAGGATATGGCATATTGTTTAAGAATACAGTCTAGGTTCAGGACTTGCTTTGTGATTTTAGCAGTTGACACAGTTTTAGCTCAGGGCTGATGCAAGCAATACACAGCCAATACATGGTGAGGTAAAGGTTGTGTGAGTTACCTGGCATCAATGTTACTATATGTATGTGAGCAGGAGAAGGGTATTATGCACCTAGGTGGTCAGTGACTGTGCTATGCATTGTCTCATAACCAAAACAATGACATACTGAGCACGCCTACTTCTGCCTTTGTCCACAGCAGCTGGTGGTTCCCCCTCCAAGTCCTCATCTGACTATACCTGTGGTATGGTAGGCATTGGTGGGGGGTTGTGTGTCCCTTCCCCTTACTGATCCTGCTGCAGCAATGTCTGCAGGATCAGATCATGTAGCATAGCACATACTGTGAAGATTTGTGTACATGTAAGTGGATCATACTGCAGGACTCCACTGGAAGTATCTAGGCATCGGAACAGTGACATCAACATCCCAAACACATGCTCTATGATGTTTTGGGTTTGAGCATGTGCCTCATTATAGCATTCTTCTGTTGGCAGTTCTGATAGATGTTATCAGCCATGGTTCCAGGGCATAGCCAGCATCTCCCAGTAAAGGCCCTGTGGGATGTTCCCCCTAGCAAACATCTAGTACAACTGTGATGTGTGCCAGATATGGGAGTCATGATAACTGCCAGGGTTGTCAGCACACACATTCAAGATAATTCCCTGGACATCACTCACAACTTAGCAGTTGATGGAGGGGAACCCCTTGCTGTTGATGTAGATTCTACCCTGCTCACATAAGCTACCCTGTATAAGTGAACCATATTGCTGGCCCTCTCCTCAGAACTATGGGAAAATGTATGTGCTCACTGGCATGCATGAGCATGGCATCCAGGAGTTTGTGGAGGATCCTGGAGGCTGATGCCTGTGACATTCCAATCATGTCCCCAGTTGGTCTTTGAAAGGTACCACTAGCTAATATTCTAAGGGCTACACATACCTTAGTTTCCACTGGGATGGGTTCCCCTCAGTTGGCTCAGGCTCTGAGCTGAGGGTGGCAGAGTTCACAAAGATCTTGTAATCTGTCCCTGTCCACCCTGCAGTGCTCTACAATCTCCAAGTCATGTAGCATCTGAAATGTTACCCTGGGCCTCAACACTCTTCTCCTTCTTAGCCTGGGCATATTGGCACCAGTAGTAGCAGCATAGGCTTCAACCTGTAGCACATACATATTGATTAAAGCTGCAGCAGTGCCTAGCATTTTGGCAGAATAAATCTTCCTTGACTCTACTCCAGTGGTATGGAAGTATGCAGGAAAAACAGACTGGGGTCTACATGGCTGTTGTGTAGCTTATTGAATAGCTCCACTGTGCTGACAATCACCTGGTTATAAGTAGCACCTATGAGACACACTTGCTGCTTAATGGAAAGTGTTAACTCTGTTGCTACTCAGTAGTGCACTATGCACACCTCCATGCCCCTCCACACAACTATGAGTAAATAAGATAAACACAGGTACAATTGGTATGACTTTCCTCAATCCCTGTGATAGTGTGCAAACATGGAACATGAAAGAAAGGTTGCACACCCTGTAGTAGAACTAGACCATCTGTACTCCAGCTCAAGAGATACATGTGGTGCCACAGAAATAGTTACATGTGAGGCACACAGAAACCTGCTATTCATTCCTCCTTTTCCTGTGATTGCACTAAACATGTATCGAGCAAACAATGACATAAAAATATAAAACATAATTTAAAGCAGCGAAACACATTTCAAGAAAATAAAAATACAATGAAACAGAAGTTATGAATTGTGCATGGCTTACATGCATTTTCAACCTTCACTGACCTAAAAGTATACCTCTGTAAGTGCAACCTGACACACCTTCCTGATGTCAGCATTCAATGTTGACATCCATTGTAAATAGATACTGTGGAAATCCCTACATAAAGTGGCCTGTCCTACATGGTTACACTTTTTTGTGATTCAGCAAATGTAAGGGGTTTGGAGTTCATTTACATATTAACGATGTAGACAGGTCTGGATCTACATGGTTGGTGGGGAAACTAAAGTGGAGCCCAGTTTGTAAACACTAGGAAGGATAGTACTTTGCACATGGGACTACTTGATTTTATTACATTTGACTGTATTCCACCAGCTACATACTCAATATGCCTATATTACAGTAGCAATGCTCAGTTTCATGGAATTTTCAATTTAAACAGTATACATTACTTACGGGTATAGTGTTATGGAGGTGGGTGAGTGAAGCAAGGGGATTGTTATTATTCTAGTTAACCTTTTTTGGATTAACACTGCCTACTTATGAAATACATGTTAGGGTCAGTTTGGTGCAAATGTAATAACTTTTACTTTGTTTTGTTTCCGTGTAAGCTCCTTCCCACGGCCATATTTGAAAAGTTTTCTAACACATGGCCAAGAGGTACACAGAGTCTACACAGTTGCTTTAGAGCTTGTTAAATTGCTCCACAGTGCATATTTCCTTCATTGGCATACAGTCTAGCTACTTATGCTGCCATTTGCATGCCATGAAGGTTATATGGACTTTTCCTGTTTGCAGGTGAATGTGTTCCTCTACATGGAGTTTACTGAATTGCAAACTTTTCACAGATGTGTTCAAATTGTGTTGCTATGCAAACATAGAAAAAATGACCATGTTGGATTTATTGAATCCTGGCCTGAGTTTATTTGTATAAATGTTCTCAAGACTGTAAGAACTGCATTCTTAGGATATGAACAAACACCTGATCTCTGTTGGAAGTAGCCGCATTGAAATAGTTTGAGCAGTTATATTAGTATTTTTGAAAGAATTTATAGTAAGGACTATCCCAAACATGGTTTGTCAAGCTTCTTATCATTCATACATATCTATTACTTCTTGTTTTAATTTGAAGAGACTGCAGGAAAATTTTTCACTCTTGACTTTGCGAAGGGCTATCATCTCACAGAGCATTGTTGCCTCAGACCCATTCTCTCTTCTCTAGACACAATGTCCCATTTGATTCTGTTTCTCCTATTTTCTATATGCTATGTTCTAATTTTAGCTGGAAAATGAAAATGTGCTGAAATTAGATTTGTTTCATTCATTAACAGCCATGAGGAAAGTTGCCTGCAAATAAACAATCACATAAATATATAAACATAAAATGTTGTAGTCCAGTTCAGCCTTCACAATAAGCTAGACATATAGGAAAGTTTAAGTCAAGCTCTAGCTTTCTATGTTTTGCTGGTTAATAGACCACAGTGTTATCATAACCTAGCTATCTGTGGTGACATCGCTGCTTTAGGATGTTTAACTTCCTACATCAACTTCCATTTCTGCTTTCCTTTTGAGTTTATGATGACAGATTTCCCATGAAACGTCTTTTTATGTGAAGTCTCATGCACTTTATATTTACTTTGACTTCAGCTAGTTGTAACAAAGCCACAGGTTGCAACATGCAGTACAAGGTCTATGTATTTAGCATTGTTATCCTTTTGCTGCCTTTGTACATTCTCAAAGGTAATAAAACTGTTGTATGGTTTATTAACATCATATATGTAAATGTAATGTTTTAGAATTCTATTGTCACAGTCAAAATAAACAAGGCACACAAAGTCTTGCTCATATATGTTTTAATAAAAAGAAAATCTGATATTCCATTTTTTACATTTAATTTTTATGTTAGTAATTGTTAGCACTCGGAGAGCCATTAAACACCAGTGCTTATTTTGCACATTACCAGTCAGCTGTGATCTGTTATACAACCTCCAGTTATAGTGCAAGTGGTGAGTGTAGCAATGAAACTCAGATCAGTAGGGAAGAGCTTGTTTGCAATTCACTGCTTTTATCCACAAATGAACCTGCTAAGAAGGAACAAAGACACAAATCATTACCAACAACAAATACTTTTCTTAACATTTTCATTTTTTTCCTCTTTTATGATTTTGCTGATATTTATTATCTTGATTCTTGCAAACTTTGTACAGGATGTTTAATAACCATGTTTCACAAACACACTTTAGTGTTTAGGAGCTTTTAATTTTTATTTTTTCAGGTACTTATGGATTGACAATATACTAGACCACATCTGTTGTCATCGTAGAAAAGGGCACAGCCGTAATGAACTGCATGGTGTCAAAAGAAACTGTAGGACTCGATTGATGGTAACAAGGGTGACAATATACAACAGCTGCTATATTCACAGTATACAAATGAGAAACCAGATCTTTGAGTAAATAAGATGGTAACTGAAAGACCAATATGAGGGAATGGTCATTCCATCACATTTATACTTATTCATTTGGAAGATGCTAGGGTGTATTACTCTGTAATGTTTAAATCAGACAAAGTGACTGGTTTCAAAAGGACCAGGAACCCAACGTTATCTGAGCAGTGAGTACTACAGTATAAAGATGCATAACTATGTAATTAAATAAGCAAAGTTTGGTAGCAGGCTATGAGTACATACGTTTTGGACAGTCATATTTAATAGTGAAATAGTATGATTACAAATGAGGACTGAACATTTCGGTAATATGAAGACAAAAAATTTTATTGTAGACCAGATATTGGAGCATCAAATGCAATAATATAAAATGCAATTAATATTAAGTTAAATTTAATAGTGGACATTTATTTATGTATTTGTAGTGTGGTGCTTGAAACATAACATGTTTTGCAATTATCTTTTTGAACAGAAAGATCAGAAAGAAAAATTCACAGTTATTATCCAGTATGTTTATAAACATTATTAAATGTGTTTGCTGTATGAGCATTAAGGATTTTTTTATAGTAAACTGAATCAACCTTCAGCAGAATGTTCCATGTTCAAATCTAAGATCTGTTAACAATTAACTGTGCCTTACTTCATAATGCTTATTTGTTATAATAACAATCATTGTAATGTTTAGTTTTGTAGACAGAAGAGCATTCTTATTTATTTTTGAGGTATGCAATGTTGCCACTGAAAATGATTTGCTCAAAGTAGAATTTTTCAGCTGTCTAAGTAATACGACAGTTCCAACCTGATCTCCATATGATTGCCATTAAGTAGGGATATAACTCCATCTCCATTATTGATATCCTGTCGTTCAGAGGGTTTGGGGGATTTTAAGAAGATATTCTAGAGAAAGAGGCAGTGCATTGCTAAATCAAACTAGAAATTGTATGATATGACATCTCCCACATATGTATTTTGTTAATTAGGGTTAATACAGAAAAAACAAAACAAACAAAAAAACCCACAAAAGCAGAGTCTGTAACATAACAGGTAGCAGATGTACCTTTGCTGTAGAAAATTCTGGGTTCTAATCCCACACTAGGTAGATTGATTATTGACATTGAAGTGCTGCATGGGGGAGGGTTGCACTCCTGAAGGTGTCATCCTTTGAATAAGATATTAAACTGAGGTCCTATTTGCTTGAGTTGATGGCACCTCAGGTGGGTGTCAATGATCCCATGGCACTTATTAAAAAGAGTAGACGTTCCTTAATGCCCCAGTCAAATTTCTCCTGGTAGTATAAATACCACCTCAGGTGTCCCTGAAAAGAAGCCACTAGCCTAGTGGAACTAACACAATTAATAAATGATAGAGACACAGAATATGATTAAATGTATGTTTGAGACAGATTATTACTGCTTTACAGAAAAGTGGTTTCAGTAATAGAGCTAAATATTACTTGCTGAAATATACTGTAAGGGTAACTATTTTCAGTGTTGTAGATACTTAACACTGGGATTGAACGTTACACTGCACAAGTTAAAACAAAAATAGTTCATTAATAAATAATGCACCTCAAATGACTAAACATGCGTTGACACTTTGAAATAATTAATTTTGGTTTTCAGACCATTACATCTACTGTAAAATGATGCTAACATATCCATATATAAATGTACATTTGGGCTATTATGCTCTGTTGTGAAGTGTAAAGCAGTTGCTGTCATTTTGCAGTTCTGAAGTGTGTCAGAGAATGACGGCCATGCAGTATGTGGTCTAAAATAACCTTCTGCTGTGCATTGCGTTTAATGTCACCCAGGTCAATGGTTAGCAAAGGACAGAATGCCTTCAAACTAACTTTTAGATGTGATGATAGTTAACATAACACATTGAGCATATGTAGAAATGGGGAAAAGGGAGTTGATGAATAGCAAAACAGTTCCTAAAAGGTTTTTTGAAATAGAAGCAAGAGTAGTTAGTTTACAGATCCTGGATTACAGTGATAGATACAGATATTTTAGGTGACATTGTTAGAACACCAGTTGGTATAATGGTTAATGTCTTTGTCTCCCATGCACAAAGTACAAGCTTTGAGCCTGACCTTTGGTTGGGGTTTGCATGTTCTTCCTGTGTTTATGTGGGTTCCTCCCATCCCTGAAAAACATGCTCAGTGTTTACATCTCAAACTCATCAATGAATGCAGCTATTGAGCTGTGAACAGCAGCAGAGACTCTTGTTTAGACCAACTGCTTTGAGCATCAACTGTGGTCTGCAGTATCATCAAGATATGATAACACAAATCACAGACTGTGTGCCATGACAGGGCTAACTACTTGATGGTGTAAAATATGGCTCTAGGGAAAGATGGCTCAGAAAGAGAGACAATCACAAGATTGCATACAAGAGTGGCCAACATGCAACTCAGGTAGACTTCCTCCTAGTAAGAAAAGGGCATTGTGGTAGAATCAGTGATTGCAAAGTCATACCCAGTGAAACACTCTACCCAGAACATAAACCACTGCTCAGAAAAGGCTCTAAGGTCAATAGAGACCAGGCTGCCAACCTGGAAGTTAACTGGAGAGAAAGTACAACAGTTCAAGTAACTCAGGACTCTATCACCTCAAGAAGAGGAGGAAATAGGTGGAGTTGAAGGAGAATGGCAGTGTCTCAAAACAGCATGTGTGAGGACTACAGAACAGATATGTGGCTTAGCCAGGTATGGAAATAAGGTACATAAGGAAAGCTGGTGGTGGAATGCAGAAGTCCAGGAAATCATCAAAAGAAAGGAGGAGTGCAGGAAAAAGTGGGAGATAGAAAAGACAGACAATGCTAGGAAGGAATACTGGTTAGCTAACAAAGAAGCTATGAAAGGAGTTGCAATAGCAAAGAATAGGGCATTGGAGGCACTCTACACTATCTGAAAAGTGACTCAGTAGGTGGCATGTCAGGTTGCAAGGCAAAGACAGAAAGATAAAGAAGATAGTCAGACACTCCCACAGGACATCTCAGGCAGATGGAACAGGTGCTTCTAGCAGCTTCTAAATGAAGAAAATCCCACAGAAGCTGTACTGCCCCAGATGCAGCCTACAATGAGAGAAGAAGATGAACCCCCTAAAAGAAGTAAGACTAGTACTAAAAATGAAGTCAGGGAAAGTAGCTGGCTCAGATGAGGTGACAGCAGATATGATAAGGATGCTGGGGGAGATATGGGGAGAAAAGGCTCCTGAGGGAACTCATAGCAGTGCGAAGAGAAAGGTGTATCCTGGATGACTGTAGAATAACCATTATCATGTCAGTGTACAAGAACAAAGGGGACAACCATAACTGTGGGCATTTGTGTCAAACTGCTGTCATGTTGCATAAAAGTTCTGGAGAGAGTGATTGATAAATGGATACACTGACTAGTATAAAGTAAGATGGGAGATGAGCAGTCAAACTCCGATCAGGATGCAGCACCACTGACCCGATGTTTACAGTGAGACAGATGGTCGAGAAGATGCTAGAGATGTGGAAAGAGCCCAACTGGGCATTCCCAGACCTGGAGAAAGCATATGACAAGGTCCCATGAAAGTTGATTTGGGCAATACTGTGGTGGTTCTAAGTCCCAGAAACATTGGTAAAATTAGTGCAGGCTATGTACAAGGACCCAATGACTCAAGTACAAACAGTGTTTGGCCTCACAAAGGTGTTCCCAGTGGGAGTAAGTGTACATTAGGGTTCAGCCCTGAGCCCACTGTTGTTCATAGTGGTGATGGACTACATTAGTAAACAGTTCAGAGGAGACAGATCAATAAAGTTGCTGTATGCAGTGTGGTATTGTAGTCAAACTCTGACCAAGAACTTCAGTAAAGAATAGGGGAATGGAATGCAAAACCAAAGGTGCATGGGATGAAACTAAGCACAGATAAGACAGTGTTAATAGCAGCAAATTGTGGAAATCAGAAGAAGCTGATAACTGAGACAGAAGTAAAGATAGTGGAACAAGTTAATAACTTCAGGTATCTGGGAGTGGTGATTGACATGAAGGGAAGTCTGAATGAAGAGGTCAAAGCCAGATCAGAGAGGCTGCAGCCAATTGGCATAGAGTGTCAGGTGTAGTATATGGCAGAAGAACGCCAAAGAAACTGAAAAGAAAGGTGTACAAAACAGTGGAGTGATCAGTACTACTGCATGGTACAGAAACCTGGGCAGTAAGGGCAGAACAGATGAGGAAGCTAGAGGTGATGGAAATGAAGTGCCTGAGATGGGTGGTAGTATGCACATTGTGGAACAGAAGAAGAAATGAGGACATACGTGCAGAAAACAAAGTAGCTCCAATTATGGAAAAGATAAAAAAGAACAGATTATGATGGTTTGGGCACATGGAGAAAAACAGAAAACAATCTGGTGAAGGAGATTTATACAGACAAGAAGAAGGTATGAGGAAATGGAGGCATCCAACATAGAAGCAGATGGATTGTGTTAGAGAAGATCTGTGGCAGTTAGGCATGAGTATCAAAGAAGACAGGACTGTAGCACTGAATTGAGAGAGACTGTAACAGTTAACATGACACCCAGACCCCATGTAGAAAAAATGGGAAAAAGGGAGGTTGATGATGATGATGTGAGGCACTCATTTCTTAACTTACATCTGTGTATTATATGACTGTATGTTTGTATATAAAGCACACACACGCATACACACACACACACACACACACACACACACACACACACACACACACAAACACACACACACACACACACACACACACACACACACACACACACACACACACACACACACACACACACACACACACACACACACACACACACACACACACACACACACACACACACAGCCACAGCCAAATCATGGTTAAATGGGGCTTGAAGCAGGGAAATAAACCAGCCTCCCCTGCAGCATTCCTATTATCCCATTACTTGTCTCTTCCCCCAGTCACCATAACCACTGCTCAAAACTGTCAGCGTGCATATCATTGTTTTTTCTACTTTCAAAATTAAGGCAGATATATGTATTTAATTTAAAACGTTTAGTTTAAATATCCTTTCCTGACCAGGCTAGTCCCACTAGGCTAGTTGCATTTTTTCAGGGGACTCTCTTGGTGATATTTATACTAGAAGGGAAAATTTGGCCAGGGCATTGAAGAACTTCCCCCTATTTGTTTTGATAGCTTAGGTGGATGTAAAAAAATTCACAGCACTTACCATTAATGCAGACAAGTGAAGCCTCAGTTTAACATCTCATCCAAAGGATGACACACTTAGTAGTGCAACCCAGCCCCTTTGAAGTGCACTGCCATGTTAGCAATCCATTTACAAAGTGTAAGAGTAGAACCTGCAGCCTTTTGTACCAAAAGGAAGTATGCTAACTGTTGTGCTACTAACACTGCTTTAACATTTTGTAGCACAAACATTGTTGGTCATTTTCTAAACAAAATTGCTGCACATTGAAAACAGACTTGACATGAGGAATAGTAAAAATCTCTTCCCTTGTAGCTCACATTCCTTGAAAATGCACCTAAACTCACATTCATTGAAAATGCACCCCTGGAATTTTGAGTATTTTTTTGTCTATTAAGAAGTGAAATATAATTTATGCACCAATAAAAAATATTTACCATTTCAACCATCTCTGATGACTAAGTGAACAGTCTGGTAGTTGGTGTAGAGAATTAAGGATCTTGTCTCCTGTATCTCAGATAATATAATGGCTGTGTACTGCTAGCATCATACAGAGTCAGCCCTGAATGACAACAGTTGTAACTGAAGGAGTGTCAAGGTAAGTGTGGAACCTGTAATAGAAAAATAAATGTGTAAGATCATGAATGAATGGCAGACACCTGCATAATTTCTAATTGTAAATGTAACTAAGTAGTATGTGTGTGAGTTGTCAAACAATGACACCAATATCTGACATAAATGACATCTGTAATATATACTTATGCAGTTTACCAAATAGCCTGCCTCATGCAACTGAAATACCCACTATAGAAAAATATGCCCAAAAAGTCTGTTTATCCCTACATTCTCACAAGTGGAGCAATAAGCATGACTGAAAACAGTCTCCTCACCTACAAGTTCTCGATCTACACAGTTACCTTTTTATAGTGTAGATTCAGCCCTCTGAGCACTGTGAAGATGAAAATGAGGTGTAAACCCATTACAATTTATGAATACCAAACTTTTGACTTTTTGTAGCAGATGAAAACATAATGCAGCCTCTACACTACTGTTAGGTGCTAATGGGTTGCAAATGTGAATGATTACTCTGACAGAAGCAAAATACAGTAATACACATAAACCCTTCAATGAAATGGGTGTGTCAGTGAGATTACCCTTACAAAGTGTGGAACTAACTGCAGTGATCTTTTAAACAAAACCAAACTCTCCACATGTATATTTCCTTGGTATAATAACACAGTTTCCTGCCTTTGTAGAAAATGTTCCTCACCATCATGTATTTGTATCATACCTTGAAAGAAAAATGACAGAATATGCACTAGAGATAGCACGTCTGATAGTAAAGCAAAAATAACAGAAGAATTCCCAGAAGACAAAGAGGAGACAGTGCTGCAGTCCTGCAAACATATTCATAAATATTGTGTAATCACTCATTCCACTAAATATGATACGTACACATGTACAATCAACTGAGAATCTCCAACTGTATAAAATGTTTGATACTGGATATGAAATGTGAATTGCTTTGTATGCACATTATTTGAATGCTATTGCAAAGTTGTGTATGTGGCAAAGAGGAATAACCCATTGCAACTGTGTTGTGTGCATGCAGTAGTCTAATGGATGAAATCCAGAGCTGTCTTATTGTTTAACATTTGTTTCCCTTTTTTATAATTTTTATTTTGTTTTTACCATGTGTGTGGTGCATGACAAACTGCAAATACAGTTCACTGCTCAAGTAAAAAGTGAAAAACTTCATTTCAGTTGCCTAACAGAGGGCATTTACCTGCATTGTGAGGCAGTCAGCACCATGGATGATGATGATGACTGCAGAAATTTTATGTTAGCTGATTGTCTCTGTGACACAATATGTAAATACAATGAGCTATAAAAGTGAGAACAAACATAAGGCAGTGTTTGAGTCTCACAGTAGATATTTTTAGTGAGAGGGGACATAATGAATACCTACACAAATATGTGCATGCTATTGCCTTTCCATGACACCCTTATATTTCAGATGTTTCACATCATTTTAAACAGATGTATATGGAAGAATTTATTATTGTCATCTACATCTCCTCTGTCCTTATCTCATGCAATTCATGCTACAAAGCAGGGCATATTCTGATTCAGAAAACATGTCATACCAACACACCATTGGGATGTTCATAAATCTGCCAGGACAGCATCTCCTGCATCCTTTACATCCCTGTGTCTGTCATCACCACCTCTGTCTCATCAAAAAATACTGTAGCATCTTTAGTAGGATGATGGATGAAATGTTCATCTACTGTAATGTGGAAACTGTCATTACTGTGAAGAAGCATATTGCACACACTTTTCAAGATATCAAGCCCTACACAAATAGTTACCATATCTGCTGAGTCATTATAATCATTTCAATGATGTACCACCCCTTGTCATTTGTAGCAAGATTTGCACACAATTAACTTGTGATTTGCAGTGAAGCCTGTAAAATAGCTACTAGTTATAGAGATGTATTGAGGTAGGCATAACTGATACAATTTGAGGAAGATACATAGTTTAGTGTAGTCATCAATAGTCACATTTACAGTCCTGATCACATTTACTTAGCTAATGACATCCTGAAACCATTTGTAAAAAAAAAAAAAGATAATCACCTAGATTAAAATCCTGGCTCACCTGTGCTCTGACCAGTAGCTCATTGCTCTTACAGTCTGTGCCAAAGAGAGAGCTAGGCAGCAGGTGTAATTCCCACACTTAGTGCTGTTTAGAGTGCTGATGGCCATGCATTTGGGTAAAGAAAGGTGTACTAAAATCAAACATTCACTATTTTCCTTAAGCAGAGAACTGCATTTGTTTGATGCTTAATGTCACACAAATGCAGAAGGCAAGGGCAACAGTTATTTATGTAATAAAGCTTTGGGCCCAACATTTCAAAGATAGACTACGGCATGGCCATCATACTAGCTGCCAGCAATGTTACCCAAAACATATCTTGCAAGTCTGACAGATGAAACATTCACAAACAGATGCATTTTGCAGTTAACCCTAATCAGGTCAGCTACTGTATGTCCCTATTTATGCTCAGTTTGGCAATGAGAACCAGTGAACACTGCTACTTCACAAGTGTAAGTTGAATCCCTATAATTTGAATCACACTTGCACTAATACGTTGCCATCAACCATGCAAATCAGCTTCTTTGTGATGCACTGTTTGAAGAGGTGCATAGCATGTCTAATTCTGGTTACTGGGCTGTAAACCTCCAACACATGGAAATGCACTCATAAATACAAGAGAAAAGCAGTCACATGTGCTTGACTGAACACATACTTTCTGATATTCATGTGTGCCCTGCATCAATGCATTTGTAAATGATATATCAGTACTTGGGCCATTGTCAAGTAGACTCCAGAATTACGTAGCCTAACTGCATTGTGACATTTGGTATGGATTTATAGTGACAGTGGATATTGGACATGAATGATCATCTCCTATTGATATTGTTAGTAATGTTTATTAATGTCGACATACCTTCATCTGAATATGAAGACACAAAACTCTGTCATCGCACTACTTGTTTTTCCCAAGTGTGTGTGTGTGTGTGTGTGTGTGTGTGTGTGTGTGTGTGTGTGTGTGTGTGTGTCTCACATCTACACAACATCCTGAAAAGCAGGTACATGGCTGTCTCACTTCTGAACTATGCATTCATGATGACTTATTTGACTTAGGTTGCCAGGATATATTTATACGTATTTTTGCAAACTTCACTCACACAATCATATCAGAGATCATAGCTTTGCACCCAGTCTTATAACAGTATATTTTACCTGCAACACTTTGATGACGTCATCCTTTATATAGTGCATTGTGACACTGTTACAGTCAGACTTCTGTGATGGTGCTGGAATTAAGTATTTTGTTCTCTAGCTTTTAACTATTTTGTTCTGTAGCATGTGTAACTGGATAGGTAGGGATTCTAATCTCACAGCAGTCAACTTGTGTGTCTGTTTTTGTCTGAGTGGGTGTGTGCGTAGCCAGATGAGCATGAGTCCAGGTCCTGCTGCCCTTACTCAAGTAGCATTCAGGATATACTTTTACACTGCTACATGACTCCACAGCAATTTCTAATACCCCTCTCAACATCCTCTTCTCAGCATGCATGGATGATATCATCCTCTACAAAGGGCACTCTGAAATAGTTTAAGTCATACTTCTGTGGTAACACTAGGGTTAAGTACTGTATTCTCTGGTTTGTGTAACTGGATAAGTAGGGGCTTTAATCTCACAATAGTCAGTGTGTGTGTGTGTGTGTGTGTGTGTGTGTGTGTGTGTGTGTGTGTGTGTGTGTGTGTGTGTGTGTGTGTGTGTGTGTAATTATGTGTGCAGACCCATGTTAGCATAAGCCCATCTACTGCTGTCTTCCTTCAACTATTAGTCTAGAGACAATTTTACCACAATATGTGAGTTCACAGCTATGTGAGACACTCCTCCATACATCTTCTTCTCAGAATAACCTGCTGATGTCATCCTCTATAAAATGTACTCTGACAGAGCGTAAATTAGATCTATGCAGGAGTTTTATTCTGACATTGTAGGAAATCCAGCTTGTATACCTAAACAGGTATGATGTTGAAATCTGACCTCAGTCAACTTGTGTGTGTGGGTCCTAGTATATTCAGTCATTGTATAATGTTTTGAATCTGTTCTTGTTTGAATCCCACTTAATAGAACCTTTTACATTCCTCCCTGAATCCAACAACCCCTTTTTCCCCCTCTGTCCACATAGCATCCTTTCTGTGGAACACTAAGGATGTCATCATCTCAAACATTCATACAAACTTTATAAAGCAGAGCCCCCCCATGGCCCTGTACAAGCCATCTCCAGACCACTGGATGTGCGATTACTAATTCAATCATGGGGTGGTGCACCATGTCCTGTATGGACAAAGGCAGTCTAATAAAATCAAACAAATACACACATACCCCTACTATCTTCCCTCACCTAGAGATAATGATTTAGATTTAAACAGGATAATAATGGCTAGGATTGTATGGGCTCTTGGCCATTAGCCTAAAAATCTCCTATGACCCTATGAACATTGCACATGTCAATATTGTTGTCACCCACACGTGCCATGTTAAGGTGTGGATGTACTTTAGTCTTACAACAGTGTATTACAGTCTTGGATTTGAGCTAATGAATTGATTCCCACTGCTGATATTTGATTACAAATTCCTTCCATAACAGCTGTAGTAAAATGCCCCCAGGGGAATGGGGACATGGGGTGATGCTATGAATATTGTTGCCTGCTACGCATGTGTTCTGATAGTGGAGTATATCCACATTCTACACAGCTCTCATTCAGCCATCACAGTGACAGCTGCAGTATGGCACAGGTGTGCATGTGTATACCTAGCATTTGGAAATGTTATCTGACATACAGCAATATCACATCATAGTGATTACATGGGGACATATGCTTGGGCTCATCAATATGTTGTAATGCTGAAATATATACACACACATGACATTCTGAGATAGACTTTCAGCCTTTGTGAATTCATTGTATGCGCTATTGTTTTGCTATTCACAAGGATTATACAGGTGTTCCCCAGCAGCATTGTGTGACTGTCAGCATTTGTGTCATTAACTACTCTGCATGAGCTGAATCCACTTCAGTTGTATTGTGCCATTTATGGTCAGGATCCTAACCCACACATTTTCACTGATAAACAAAGTTGCAAGAGTACCCCAGCAATGCAAGGTTATAATGCCTTTCACACCTTTAGACTAGCTACTGCACAGGTGGAGGAGTCTCAGTCTTTATTAAAACCAACCTCATATACAAACTAGATGTACAACCACAGTCACAAATGAAGATAACTAGTTAAAGTGTATGACACACTCATACATGTGCAACTCAACAAAAGCAGGGTCTCATACTATACCTTTGCAACCTATAGGTCCTCCTCCATGTCACAGGAAACCCATACTAACAATCTTAATGTACAAGAGTCCCTCAAAGTTTGACGCAATATGATATTCATGGGGGATCTCAACAACTCCTCTATAGACTGGAAATCCTACACCATTTCTAATGCAAAACCCCAGAGATTCCTAAACATCATTAATACCAACAAACTGGAACATTTGTTCCATTTTCCTGCCAGGAGTAGAAACATCCTTGACCTTGTATTCACTAATATGAGGGCCAAAGTTCCTCACCTAATGTAATGTCTTCACTCATCAGATCTGACCATAAAGCAGTTTTGCTTGAAATAAAAATTAAATCTGGGGATCCAGTGCAACCAAAAACCTTTAGGAACTATTCCAAGGCTAACCTCTCTCTAGTAGGTGACACATTGGCTAAATTCCAAGCATGCCCAGAGCCAATAAAAACATAGCATATTATAGGTTCATAGGTTCTGCTAAATTATTTACAAAATCTCTGTAGAGTCATATTGATAGCTGTATAGAGTGAGCAGTGCCCACTTGTATCAAGAATAACAGAAACTCAAAAGACAAGACACCGTGGTGGAATCACAGTGTCGATCGGTTATACAACAAAATAAAGAAAATCTTTGCCAAGCTTATGACATAAAAGTTCCCTGACCAATCTGAACAGGCGGCCAAGAGGACGCTTCTCAGGTGAAGGACAGCCACAAAGCTTTCTACCGCTATGTCCATAACCTCAGGGAAAATGCACAACAATGCACAGAACTTATTATGAATGCATCACCTGCACTGAACTGGGGGCCAATGCCAACGTTTTGGCTGACAGGTTCAGCTCAAATTTCTCCTCCCACTCCTCCCTGATAGTCCAAAAGAAATATGGCATATCACAATCTCCTCATATCATTTCTAGAGAATAGGTCATCAATGCACTTTCCAAGGCCAAAATCACTGCATTGATGGGCCCCGATAACATCCTGGGATGCTTACTATATAGCATGAATCATGAATTCTCTGGCCCAGTTGAATTATTTTTCAAATGGACCCTACAATCCGGTTTTGTGCCCAAGGAATGGAAGCTGGCTGCAGTCATTCCCCTGCTCAAAGGAGGTCCAACCACTGATCTGGGTAACTACAGGCCCATAAGTCTCACCAGCCTCATATGTAAGGACATGGAAAGAATCATCATGGACATGATAATTGAGGACATAGGTAACCTGCAAACTCTGGACTCATCACAGTTCAACTTTGTTAAAGGAAAGTCAAGCTTATTAAATCTGGTGGACATTTCTGAGAGGGTCATCAAAACATTAGATGAAGGCAAGACTGCACACAGCTTACCTTGACCTGGCCAAGGCTTTTGACAAAAATCCCACTCAAGCTAACTAATTTAGAGGTAAACCCTTTTTAGCATCCACTGGATAGTCAACTGTGTCACTGATAGGACCCAGAAGGTCAAAATAGATGAGGCCACCTACACCAAGAGGCAAGTCACTAGTGGACTCTTCCAGGGCTTGGTACGGGGGCTTTTTTCTCTTTGGCATCTATTTCTCTAAATTGGAAGAAAATTCTGAACGTTTATGGCTGACTGAGTTTGCAGATGTTTGCAAGCTGGGGGTTATCATTGATTTCCCTGCAGATAATAGCATTCTTCAAGAAGGCCTATTTCTGACTAACAAATGGTGCCAAAGCCATGGTCTTAAATTCAATGCTAAGAAATTCATAATTGCATCCTTTGGGAAGTCAACCATCCTGGCTAATTACCATGTTGATAATACATCCTTTAAGAGTCAGGGAACATGTAGCCTATTGTAGTCTTAACTTTGAATGCCACATTTCCACAGTTGTGAGGAAATCCTTTTATGTTGCACAACCTATAAGTAAGGTCATGGCATCTAGGTCCAAAGAGTTCATTACCCCACTGTAATCTACCCTTATCAGACCAATCATGGAGTACAATGCTACCTTCATTATGTGCATGACCAGGCAAATGCAGCAACTAGAGCAAACACACAGGTTCCTTATAAAAAGAATACAAGGTGTAACAAACCTGCCTTATGCAGAGTGCCTTATAGCCCTTTCTCTCTGTTCAGTCGCCTATAGATTGTTGAGGGGTGATTTGTGCCTGGTGTACAAGGCATCTCCAAGCCTCACACTTAAGACTCTCATGCGTATCCATATGTCAAGCAGTACCAGAAATACAAGGTCTAGGGACCAGAATTTTGTCTGTGACTTAAAAAAAATGTGCTGAAGAGACAGATATGTGTCTCAGAGACTGTCCCTCCTGTGAAACAGACATCCCATCCATATGAAGCTGAGTTTGTCCATTACCCAGTTTAAGTGCAACCTAGACCAGTAGATGGAAAATATGACATTTACACAAGTCCTGGTACCCATGTCCCTTATGGTCAGAGGTAGCTTATAAATGCCTGGTCCTGAATGTCTTATTTGGATACCT